>NW_024055498.1:556222-650457 GCF_902713615.1 Scyliorhinus canicula
ATTAACAGTGGTTTCTGGGTAGCATGTCATTATTCACAGTGGATCCTGGGTAATATATCATTATTTACAGTGGTTCCTGTGTAGTATACCATTATTTACAGTGGTTCCTGGGTAGTATATCATTATTTACAGTAGTTCCTGGGTAGTATACCATAATTTACAGTGGTTCCTGGGGAGTATATCATTATTTACAGTCGTTCCTGGGTAGCATACCATTTGTACAGTGGTCCTCGGGCAGTGCATCATTATTTCCACTGGTCCCTGTGCAGTATATTATTATGTATCCTGGTCCCTGTGCAGTTTGCCTTAATTTACACTGGTCATTGAGTAGTATATCATTATTTGCAGTGGTCCCTGGGAAGTATGACATTATTCAAAGTTAAGGGGCAGCATGGTAGCATGGTGGTTAGCATCAATGCTTCACAGCTCCAGGGTCCCAGGTTCGATTCCCGGCTGGGTCACTGTCTGTGTGGAGTCTGCACGTCCTCCCCGTGTGTGCGTGGGTTTCCTCCGGGTGCTCCGGTTTCCTCCCACAGTCCAAAGATGTGCGGGTTAGGTGAATTGGTCATGCTAAATTGCCCATAGTGTCCTAATAGTAAGGTTAAGGGGGGGGGGGGGAGTTGTTGGGTTACGGGTATAGGGTGGATATGTGGATTTGAGTAGGGTGATCATTGCTCGGTACAACATCGAGGGCCGAAGGGCCTGTTCTGTGCTGTACTGTTCTATGTTCTATGTTCTATTCCTGTGTAGCACAGAATTATTTACTGTGGTTCCTGGGGGGAATTTCACTATTTACATACCATTTTACATAGTGTAAATTTTACCGGGTGCTCCGGTTTCCTCCCACAGTCCAAAGATGTGCGGGTTAGGTGGATTGGCCATGATAAATTGCCCATAGTGTCCTAATAAAAGTAAGGTTAAGGGGGGGGTTGTTGGGTTACGGGTATAGGGTAATATTTACATAGTGAAATTCCTGGGCAGCATATAATTATTTACAGTCATTATGGGCAGTTTATCATTATTTACAGTGCTCCCTGTGTAGAATATCATTATTTCTAGTGGTCACTGGGTAGTATACCATTATTTACAGTCGTCCTTGGGCAGTAAATAATTTAATACAGTGGTCCCTGGCTGGAATATCATTATTTCCCGTGGTCCCTGTATCGGATATCATTATTTATAATGGTCCCTGGGCAATATATCATTATTTACAGTGGTCCCTGGCCAGAAGATCATTATTTACAGTTGTCCCTGAGCAGTATATCAGTATTTACCGTTGTCCTTGGGTAGGTCATTATTTAAGTGGTCTCTCGGCAGTATATGATTAGTTACAGTGGTCCCTGGGTAGTATATCGTTATTTACAGAGGTCCCTGGGTAGTATATCATTCCGTACAGTAGTTCCTGCATTGAATATCATTATGGGGTAGCAGGGTAGCATGGTGGTTAGCACAAATGCTTCACAGCTCCAGGGTCCCAGGTTCGATTCCCGGCTGGGTCACTGTCTGTGTGGAGTCTGCACGTCCTCCCCCTGTGTGCGTGGGTTTCCTCCGGGTGCTCCGGTTTCCTCCCACAGTCCAAAGATGTGCGGGTTAGGTGGATTGGCCATGCTAAATTGCCCATAGTGTCCTAATAAAAGTAAGGTTAAGGGGGGGTTGTTGGGTTACGGGTATAGGGTGGATACGTGGGTTTGAGTAGGGTGATCATTGCTCGGTACAACATTGAGGGCCGAAGGGCCTGTTCTATGCTGTACTGTTCTATGTTCTATGTTCTATTTACCGCGGTCCCTGGACAGAATAATATTATTTACAGCGGTTATGGGCAGTATATATTTATACAGAGGCCACGGGTAGGAGTCATCATTAACAGTGGTTTCTGGGTAGCATGTCACTATTCACAGTGGTTCCTGGGTAGTATATCATTATTTACAGTGGTTCCTGAGTAGTATATCATTATTTACAGTGGTTCCTGGGTAGTATGTCATTATTTACAGTTGTCGCTGGGTA
The DNA here is from genome assembly GCF_902713615.1 of Scyliorhinus canicula. Lineage (NCBI taxonomy): Eukaryota > Metazoa > Chordata > Chondrichthyes > Carcharhiniformes > Scyliorhinidae > Scyliorhinus > Scyliorhinus canicula. The sequence continues at coordinate 558,227 of NW_024055498.1, forward strand.
GTATATCTTTATTTAAAGTTGTCACTAGATAGTATATAATTATTTACTGTGGTCCCTGGGTAGTATATCATTATTTACTGTGGTCCCTGGGTAGTATATCATTATTTACAGTTGTCGCTGAGTACCATATCATAATTTGCAGTGGTCTCTGGCCAGTATATAATTATTTACAGTGGTCCCTGGGTAGTATATCATTATTTACAGTGGTTCCTGGGTAGTATGTCATTATTTACAGTTGTCGCTGGGTAGTATATCTTTATTTAAAGTTGTCACTAGATAGTATATAATTATTTACTGTGGTCCCTGGGTAGTATATCATTATTTACTGTGGTCCCTGGGTAGTATATCATTATTTACAGTTGTCGCTGAGTACCATATCATAATTTGCAGTGGTCTCTGGACAGTATATACTTATTTACAGTGGTCCTTGGGTGGAACATCATCATTTGCTGTGGTCCCTGTACAGAATATCACTATTCACAGTTGTCCGTGGGTAGTATATCATTATTTACGGTGGCTCCTGGGTGGTATATCATTATTTACTGTGGTCCCTGGGCAGAACTTTATCATTTATAGTGTGCCCTGTGTAGTTCATCATTATCTACCGTGGGGCCTGGGCAGTATATCAATATTTACAGTGGGCCCTGGGTACTATGTCATTATCTACATTGGGCCTGGGTAGAATATCATTATTTACTATATAGTATCTCAGTATTTAACGCGATCCTTTGGTAGCATAGCATATCTTTATTTACAGTGGTCATTGGGTAGCATATAATGATATGCCACCAAGTTTCACTGTGAATATTGATATATTGCCCAGGGACCACTGTAAATTATGATTTACCAGCCAGAGACCAGTGTAAATAATGACATATTACCCAGAGACCACTGAGACCACTGCAAATAATGACATACCGCCCAGGGACTGCTATAAATAATTATATTCTACACAGGGGCAACGTTAAATAAGGATATTCTACCCAGGGACCACTGTAAATAACGAGATACTACAAAGGGGCCAGTGTAAATGTTGATATTCTAACCAGGGACCGCGGTTAATAATGATATTCTACCCAGGGATCATTGCAAAGAATTATATACTGCCCAGGGATCACTGTAAAGAATGATATACTGCCCAGGGATCACTCTAAATAATGATATTCTACCTGAGGAGGATATTATTATTTACAGTGGTCCCTGGGTTGAATATCATTATTCTATGTGGTCCCTGGGCAGTATATCATTATTTACCGTGGTCCGAGGGTGGAGTTTCATTATTTACAGGTGTCCCTGGATACTATATCATTATTTACAATGGTTCCTGGGTAGTATATCATTATTTCCAATGGACTGTGGGTAGCATATCATTATTTACAGTGGTCCCTGGACAGTATATCATTATGTACCGTGGTTCCCGTGTGGTATAAAACATTATTTACTGTTGTCCCTGGGTAGTATAACTTTATATGTTGTGGTCTCTGGGAAGTATTCATTTTTTTCAGAGGTCCCTTTGCAGTACATCATTATTTACAACGGTCCCAGAGTGGAATTTCACTGTTCACAATTGTCCCTGGCCAGTATATCATTATTTACAGGGGTCGCTGGGCAGTGTATCATTATTTACAGTGGTCCCTGGATAGTATATCATTATGTACAGTGGTCCCTGGATAGTATATCATTGTTCACAGTGGACCCTGAGTAGCATATCATTATATACAGTGGTTCCGTGTCACACATCATGATTTAATTTAATTTCGTTTAATTTCTTTTGATTTCGTTATTTGCAGTGGTCCTGGATAGGATATTTTATTTACAGTCGTCACTGTGTAGTACATCATTATTTACAGCGGCCGAACGCGTAGGTTCGTTATTTACAGTGGTCCCTGGCCAGAATATCATTATTTCCCATGGTCCCTGTGTAGTATATCATTATTTACAACGGTCCAAGGGTGGGATTGTATTTTTTAAAGTGGTTTGTGAGTAGCGTACGATTATTTACCATGGTCCCTGGGTAGTATATCATTATTTACAGTGGTCTCTGGGTAGTATATCGTTATTTACAGTGGTCCCTGGCTACTATTCTATTATTTCAGTGGTCCCTGGGCAGTATGCCATTGTTGACAGCGGCCCAGTTGTAGTAGATCATTATTTACAACGGTCCAAGCGTGTGATTTCGTTATTTCCAGTGGTCCTGGACAGGATATCATTATTTCCAGTGGTCCCTGTGTTGTATATCATTATTTACAGAGGTCCCTGGGTTGTATATCATTATTTACAGAGGTCTCTGGGTAATATATCATTATTTGCCGTGGTCTCTGGGCAATATATAATTATTTACAGTTGTTCCTGTATAGTTCAACATTATTTACCAAGGTCCTAGGGTGGAATTTCATTATTAACAGTGGTCCCTGGGTGATATATCTTTATTTACAGTGTTGCCTGTGTAGTATGCCGTTATTTACAGTGGCCCTCGGCAGTATATCATTAGTACAGTGGTCCCTGGGTAGAATACCATTATTTACAATGCTCCTGGTTGTTAGATCATTATTTACAGTGATCCAGGGGCAGTATATCATTATTTACAGTGGTCTCTGGGTAGAATATAATTATTAACATTGGTCCCTGGATAGCATATCATTATTTAGAGTGGCCCATGGGTAGTATCTCATTATTAGGGGTTGGTTTAGCTCACTGGGCTAAATCGCTGGCTTTTAAAGGAGACCAAGCCGGCCAGCAGCACGGTTTATTATTCATCATTATTTCCAGTGGTCCCTGGGCAGTATGTCATTATTTATAGTGGCCCCTGGGCAGTATGTCATTATTTACAGTTATCGCTGGGTAGTATATCTTTCTTTAAAGTTGTCACTAGATAGTATATAATTATTTACTGTGGTCCCTGGGTAGTATATCATTATTTACTGTGGTCCCTGGGTAGTATATCATTATTTACAGTTGTCGCTGAATAGCATATCATAATTTGCAGTGGTCTCTGGACAGTATATACTTATTTACAGTGGTCCTTGGGTGGAACATCATCATTTGCAGTGGTCCCTGTACAGAATATCACTATTCACAGTTGTCCGTGAATAGTATATCATTATTTACGGTGGCTCCTGGGTGGTATATCATTATTTACTGTGGTCCCTGGGCAGAACTTTATCATTTATAGTGTGCCCTGTGTAGTTCATCATTATTTACCGTGGGGCCTGGGCAGTATATCAATATTTACAGTGGGCCCTGGGTACTATGTCATTATCTACATTGGGCCTGGGTAGAACATCATTATTTAGTATATAGTACCTCAGTATTTAACGCGGTCCTTTGGTAGCATTGCATATCTTTATTTACAGTGGTCATTGGGTAGCATATAATGATATGCCACCAAGATTTCACTGTGAATATTGATATATTGCCCAGGGACCACTGTAAATTATGATTTACCAGCCAGAGACCAGTGTAAATAATGACATATTACCCAGAGACCACTGAGACCACTGCAAATAATGACATACCGCCCAGGGACTTCTATAAATAATTATATTCTACACAGGGGCAACGTTAAATAAGGATATTCTACCCAGGGGCCACTCTAAATAACGAGATACTACAAAGGGGCCAGTGTAAATATTGATATTCTAACCAGGGACCGCGGTCAATAATGATATTCTACCCAGGGATCATTGCAAAGAATTATATACTGCCCAGGGATCACTGTAAAGAATGATATACTGCCCAGGGATCACTCTAAATAATGATATTCTACCTGAGGAGGATATTATTATTTACAGTGGTCCCTGGGTTGAATATCATTATTCTAAGTGGTCCCTGGGCAGTATATCATTATTTACCGTGGTCCGAGGGTGGAGTTTCATTATTTACACGTGTCCCTGGATACTATATCATTATTTACAATGGTTCCTGGGTAGTATATCATTATTTCCAATGGACCGTGGGTAGCATATCATTATTTACAGTGGTCCCTGGACAGTATATCATTATGTACCGTGGTTCCCGTGTGGTATAAAACATTATTTACTGTTGTCCCTGGGTAGTATAACTTTATATGTTGTGGTCTCTGGGAAGTATTCATTTTTTTCAGAGGTCCCTTTGCAGTACATAATTATTCACAACGGTCCCAGAGTGGAATTTCACTGTTCACAATTGTCCCTGGCCAGTATATCATTATTTACAGGGGTTCCTGGGCAGTGTATCATTATTTACAGTGGTCCCTGGATAGTATATCATTATGTACAGTGGTCCCTGGATAGTATATCATTGTTCACAGTGGACCCTGAGTAGCATATCATTATATACAGTGGTTCCGTGTCACACATCATGATTTAATTTAATTTCGTTTAATTTCTTTTGATTTCGTTATTTGCAGTGGTCCTGGATAGGATATTTTATTTACAGTCGTCACTGTGTAGTACATCATTATTTACAGCGGCCGAACGCGTACGTTCGTTATTTACAGTGGTCCCTGGCCAGAATATCATTATTTCCCATGGTCCCTGTGTAGTATATCATTATTTACAACTGTCCAACGGTGGGATTGTATTTTTTAAAGTGGTTTGTGAGTAGCGTACGATTATTTATCATGGTCCATGGGTAGTATATCATTATTTACAGTGGTCTCTGGGTAGTATATCGTTATTTACAGTGGTCCCTGGCTACTATTCTATTATTTCAGTGGTCCCTGGGCAGTATGCCATTGTTGACAGCGGCCCAGTTGTAGTAGATCATTATTTACTACGGTCCAAGCGTGTGATTTCGTTATTTCCAGTGGTCCTGGACAGTACATCATTATTTCCAGTGGTCCCTGTGTTGTATATCATTATTTACAGAGGTCCCTGGGTTGTATATCATTATTTACAGAGGTCTCTGGGTAATATATCATTATTTGCCGTGGTCTCTGGGCAATATATAATTATTTACAGTTGTTCCTGTATAGTTCAACGTTATATACCAAGGTCCTAGGGTGGAATTTCATTATTAACAGTGGTCCCTGGGTGATATATCTTTATTTACAGTGTTGCCTGTGTAGTATGCCGTTATTTACAGTGGCCCTCGGCAGTATATCATTATTTACAGTGGTCCCTGGGTAGAATACCATTATTTACAATGCTCCTGGTTGTTAGATCATTATTTACAGTGATCCAGGGGTAGTATATCATTATTTACAGTGGTCCCTGGGTAGAATATAATTATTAACATTGGTCCCTGGATAGCATATCATTATTTATAGTGGCCCATGGGTAGTATCTCATTATTAGGGGTTGGTTTAGCTTACTGGGCTAAATCGCTGGCTTTTAAAGGAGACCAAGCCGGCCAGCAGCACGGTTTATTATTGATCATTATTTCCAGTGGTTCCTGGGCAGTATTTCATTATTTATAGTGGTCCCTGGGTAGAATATCATTATTTCCAGTGGTCCCTGGGCAGTATTTCATTATTTATAGTGGTCCCTGGGTAGAATATCATTATTTACAGTGGTCCCTGGGCAGTATTTCATTATTTATAGTGGTCCCTGGGTAGAATATCATTATTTACAGTGGTCCCTGGGCAGTATTTCATTATTTATAGTGGTCCCTGGGTAGAATATCATTATTTCCAGTGGTCCCTGGGCAGTATTTCATTATTTATAGCGGTCCCTGGGTAGAATGTCATTATTTACAGTGGTCCCTGGGCAGTATGTCATTATTTACAGTGGCCACTGGTTAGTACAGCATTGTTTACAGTGGTCCCTGGGTAGAATATCATTATTTACTGTAGTCCATGGTCAGTATGTCATTATTTTCAGTGCTTCCTGTGTCGTACTTCACTATTTACAGCGGTTCCAGGGTGTGATTTCATTATTTACAGTGGTCGCTGGATAGTATGACATTATTTACAGTGGTCCCTTTTTAGTACATCATTATTTACAACGGTCCTAACGTGTAATTTCGTCATTTACAATGGACCCTGGTTAGTATATCATTGTTGACAGTGGTCCCTGGGTAGTATGTCATTATTTACAGTGGAAAGGCCTTCGACAGAGTCGAATGGAAATACCTCATAGAGGTACTGGAGCGGTTCGGGCTCGGAACAGGGTTCACCGCGTGGGTAAAACTCCTATACAACGCCCCATGGCGAGTGTACGGACCAACAATACCAACTCCCAATACTTCCAGCTGCACAGGGGCACCAGACACGGATGCCCACTGTCCCCACTGCTGTTCGCACTAGCAATCGAACCGCTAGCAATTGCGCTCAGGGCAGCAAAAAATTGGAGGGGGATCCGAAGGGGAGGCAGAGAGCACAGAGTCTCACTCTATGCAGACGATCTGCTCCTCTACATCTCTGACCCACAAAGCAGCATGGACGGAATCATCGCGCTCCTGAAAGAGTTTGGAGCCTTCTCGGGCTACAAACTCAACATGAGCAAAAGCGAGATCTTCTCAGTACACCAGCAAGGGGGGGGGGGGGGGGGCAGCACTAAAGGGGCTGCCGTTCAAACAAGCCCGACATAAATTCCGCTACCTGGGGATCCAAATAGCCCATGACTGGAAAGGGATCCACAAATGGAACCTCACCAGCCTGGCGGAGGAAGTAAAAAAGGACCTGCAAAGATGGAATACACTCCCACTCTCCCTCGCGGGGAGAGTCCAGACGATCAAAATGAACGTATTGCCCAGGTTCCTCTTCCTGTTTAGATCCATTCCGATCTACATCCCCAAGGCCTTCTTCATAGCGCTGGACAAACTTATCATGGCGTTCGTATGGGGGGGGGGGGGGGGGGGGTGGGTAAAAATGCTAGGATCCCAAAGAAGGTCCTACAGAAAACAAAATCCAGGGGGCGGCTAGCCCTCCCGAATCTACAATTCTACCACTGGGCGGCAACAGCTGAGCGAGTAAGGGGATGGATCCAGGAGCCAGAAGCCGAGTGGGTGCGTGTGGAGGAGGCCTCCTGCATGGGGACCTCCCTCCGGGCCCTCGCCACGGCAGCACTCCCATCCCCACCCAAAAAACACTCCAGCAGCCCAGTGGTGACAGCCACCTCTCCAATCCTGGAACCAACTGCGGCAGCAATTTGGCCTGAACAAAATGTCGGACAAGGCTCCCATCTGCAACAACCATAGGTTCAAACCAGCACTGACTGACGCCACCTTCAAAAGGTGGAGACAGGACGGGGGGACACTGACAGTCAGGGACCTATACACGGACGACAGGATCGCAACACTGGACGAACTGACAGAGAAATTTCAGCTAGCTGGGGGGAACGAGCTACGGTACCTGCAGCTCAAAAACTTCCTACGAAAGGAGACAAGGACGTACCCACAACTGCCACGACAGACACTACTGGAAGACCTACTGAACGCAAGTATCCTAGAGAAAGGGAACTGTAGTGACATGTATGGCCGACTGGTAGATAGGGACGACACCGTACTGGACGCAACAAGAAGGAAATGGGAGGACGACCTGGGGATGGAGATAGGGTGGGGACTCTGGAGCGAAGCACTGCATAGGGTCAACTCCACCTCCACGTGCGCAAGGCTCAGCCTGACGCAACTAAAAGTGGTACATAGAGCCCACTTAACGAGAAACCGTATGAGTAGGTTCTTCCCGGAGGTGGAGGACAGATGTGAGTGGTGCCAAAGAGGCCCGGCCAACCACGCCCACATGTTCTGGTCTTGCCCCAGACTTGTGGAGTACTGGACAGCCTTCTTCGAGGCTATGTCCAAAGTGGTGGGGGTGAGGGTGGAGCCATGCCCGATAGTGGCGGTCTTCGGGGTTTCAGACCAGCCAGATCTATTCCTGGGGAGGAGGGCGGACGCCCTTGCCTTTGCCTCCCTGATCGCCCGCCGCAGAATCCTGTTTGGCTGGCGGTCAGCAGCACCGCCCAGAGCTGCAGACTGGCTGTCCGACCTCTCGGATTCTCTCCAAATGGAGAAAATCAAATTCGCCATCTGAGGGTCAGACGACGGCTTCCACAGAACGTGGGAGCCATTCATGCAATTGTTCCGGGACCTGTTTGTGGCCAACGTACAAGAGGAAGAATAGTCGGGGGAAGGTAGCCGGCGGGGAGGGGGGGGGGCTACGGGCTCGTTACGGGGGTTTGATGGCTAGCTAAGGCCCAAAACCAAACTAAATAAATGCCAATAAACATGTTGGGGAATGTAAAATATGTATGCCGGCGAAGAGGGGGAGGCCACAGTTATTACTACGAAGATGCTCACCTGTAAATATATATGTTAATTTTTGCGTGTTTTTTTTTCTCTCTCTAACAATTTGTAATTTGTTCAATATAAAACATGAAAACTGAATAAAAAACATTTATAATAATTATTTACAGTGTGCCCTGGGTAGAATATCATTGTTGACAGTGGTCCCTGGGTAGAATATCATTATTTACTGTTGTCCCTGGATAGTATATCATTATTTACAATGGTCCCTCGACAGTATATCATTATTAACAGTGAGCCCTGGGTAGCATATCATTATTTACAGTGGTCCCTGGGTAGTATATCATTATTTACAGTGGTCCCTGGGTAGTATGTCATTTTTTACTGTTGTCGCTGGGTAGTATATCTTTATTTAAAGTTGTCACTAGATAGTATATCATTATTTACAGTGGGCCCTGGTTAGAATATCATTATTGACTGTTGTCCCTGGGTAGTATATCATTATTTACAGTGGTCCCTGGGTAGTATATCATTATTTACAGTGGTCCCTGGGTAGTATGTCATTATTTACAGTTTCGCTGGGTAGTATATCTTTATTTAAAGTTGTCACTAGATAGTATATAATTATTTACTGTGGTCCCTGGGTAGTATATCATTATTTACAGTGGTCGCTGAGTAGCATATCATAATTAGCAGTGGTCTCTGGACAGTATATAATTATTTACAGTGGTCCCTGGGTGGAACATCATTGTTTGCAGTGGTCCCTGTACAGAATATCACTATTCACAGTTGTCCGTGGGTAGTATATCATTATTTACGGTGGCCCCTGGGTAGAATATCATTATTTACTGTTGTCCCTGGGTAGTATATCATTATTTACAGTGGTCCCTCGACAGTATATCATTATTTACAGTGAGCCCTGGATAGCATATCATTATTTACAGTGGTCCCTGGGTAGTATATCATTATTTACAGTGGTTCCTGGGTAGTATGTCATTATTTACAGTTGTCGCTGGGTAGTATATCTTTATTTAAAGTTGTCACTAGATAGTATATCATTATTTACTGTGGTCCCTGGGTAGTATATCATTATTTACTGTGGTCCCTGGGTAGTATATCATTATTTACAGTTGTCGCTGAGTACCATATCATAATTTGCAGTGGTCTCTGGACAGTATATACTTATTTACAGTGGTCCTTGGGTGGAACATCATCATTTACAGTGGTCCCTGTACAGAATATCACTATTCACAGTTGTCCGTGAATAGTATATCATTATTTACGGTGGCTCCTGGGTGGCATATCATTATTTACTGTGGTCCCTGGGTAGAACTTTATCATTTATAGTGTGCCCTGTGTAGTTCATCATTATTTACGTGGACCTGGGCAGTATATCAATATTTACAGTGGGCCCTGGGTACTATGTCATTATCTACATTGGGCCTGGGTAGAACATCATTATTTAGTATATAGTATCTCAGTATTTAACGTGGTCCTTTGGTAGCATTGCATATCTTTATTTACAGTGGTCATTGGGTAGCATATAATGATATGCCACCAAGATTTCACTGTGAATATTGATATATTGCCCAGGGACCACTGTAAATTATGATTTACCAGCCAGAGACCAGTGTAAATAATGACATATTACCCAGAGACCACTGAGACCACTGCAAATAATGACATACCGCCCAGGGACTTCTATAAATAATTATATTCTACACAGGGGCAACATTAAATAAGGATATTCTACCCAGGGGCCACTGTAAATAACGAGATACTACAAAGGGGCCAGTGTAAATATTGATATTCTAACCAGGGACCGCGGTTAATAATGATATTCTACCCAGGGATCATTGCAAAGAATTATATACTGCCCAGGGATCACTGTAAAGAATGAAATACTGCCCAGGGATCACTGTAAAGAATGATATACTGCCCAGGGATCACTCTAAATAATGATATTCTACCTGAGGAGGATATTATTATTTACAGTGGTCCCTGGATTGAATATCATTATTCTAAGTGGTCCCTGGGCAGTATATCATTATTTACCGTGGTCCGAGGGTGCAGTTTCATTATTTACAGGTGTCCCTGGATACTATATCATTATTTACAATGGTTCCTGGGTAGTATATCATTATTTCCAATGGACCGTGGGTAGCATTTCATTATTTACAGTGGTCCCTGGACAGTATATCATTATGTACCGTGGTTCCCGTGTGGTATAAAACATTATTTACAGTGGTCCCTGGGTATTATATCTTTATATGTTGTGGTCTCTGGGAAGTATTCATTTTTTTCAGAGGTCCCTTTGCAGTACATAATTATTTACAACGGTCCCAGAGTGGAATTTCACTGTTCACAATTGTCCCTGGCCAGTATATCATTATTTACAGGGGTCCCTGGGCAGTGTATCATTATTTACAGTGGTCCCTGGGCAGTGTATCATTATTTACAGTGGTCCCTGGGCAGTGTATCATTATTTACTGTGGTCCCTGGGCAGTGTATCATTATTTTTTTTTTTAAATAATTTTTATTGAAGAAATTTTTCAAAATACGAACATTTTAACCCCCCCTACATTTACATTTAAATTATAACAAAACAAAGTCAAACCCCCCTACTTAACAACAAAAAAAAGAAAGAAGTTCCCCCCCCTACTCGCGCGTCCCCCCCCCACCCCCCCCCCCCCCCCCCCGCCGGCGAACCGACAGTCAGACCAACTTATCATTTCTAGCAGCGTCCTCGGGCAGGCCTTGCCCGTGCCACCACCGCTACCGTACTTCCTTCGTCTTTGTCCCCCCTCCCCCCCCCTCCCCCCCCCCCTCCCGCCCTCCCCTCCCCTCCCGGGTTGCTGCTGTCACGACCTCAGTTTCTATCTCTGATCCAAGAGGTCCAGGAAGGGTTGCCATCGCCTGAAAAACCCCTGCACCGACCCTCTCAGGGCGAATTTGATCCTTTCCAATTGGATGAAGTTTGCCATGTCGTTTAACCAGGTGTTAACACTCGGAGGCCTTTCGTCCCTCCACTGAATCAAGATCCTCCTCCGAGCCACCAAGGACGCAAAGGCTAATATTCCAGCCTCCCTCGCCTCCTGTACCCCCGGTTCCACCCCAACCCCGAAGATCGCAAGTCCCCATCCTGGCTTGACCCTGGACCCCACCACTCTCGACACCGTCCCTGCCACCCCCTTCCAGAACTCCTCCAGTGCCGGACATGCCCAAAACATATGTGCATGATTCGCAGGGCTTCCCGAACATCTAATACACCTGTCTTCCCCCCCGAAAAACCGACTCATCCTTGTCCCCGTCATGTGAGCTCTATGCAGTACCTTAAATTGAATGAGACTTAGTCTCGCACATGACGACGACGAGTTGACCCTCTCCAGGGCGTCTGCCCATGTCCCGTCCTCTATCTGTTCCCCCAGCTCTAACTCCCACTTATCTTTCAGCTCCACTACTGGTACCTCCTCCACCTCCTGCATAATCTTATAGATGTCCGAGATCTTCCCCTCCCCGACCCAGACCCCTGATAGCACCCTATCACTCACCCCCCTGTCGGGGAGCACGGGGAACCCCTCTACCTGTCGTCTGGCAAATGCCTTCACTTGGAGGTACCTGAACGTGTTCCCCGGGGGGAGCCCAAATTTCTCCTCCAGCTCTCCCAGGCTCGCAAACCTCCCCTCTATAAACAAGTCCCTCAGTGCAGTGTATCATTATTTACAGTGGTCCCTGGATAGTATATCATTATTTACAGTGGTCCCTGGATAGTATATCATTGTTCACAGTGGACCCTGAGTAGCATATCATTATATACAGTGGTTCTGTGTCATATATCATGATTTAATTTAATTTCGTTTGATTTCATTATTTGCAGTGGTCCTGGATAGGATATTTTATTTACAGTCGTCACTGTGTAGTACATCATTATTTACAGCGGCCAAGCGTGTAGGTTCGTTATTTACAGAGGTCTCTGGCTAGTATATCCTTATTTCCCGTGGTCCCTGTGTAGTATATCATTATTTACAACGGTCCAAGGATGGAATTGTATTTTTTAAAGTCGTTCGTGAGTAGCGTACCATTATTTACCATGGTCCCGGGGTAGTATATCATGATATACAGTGGTCCCTGTGTAGTATATCATTATTTACAGTGGTCTCTGGGTAGTATATCGTTATTTACAGTGGTCCCTGGCTACTATTCTATTATTTCAGTGGTCCCTGGGCAGTATGCCATTATTGACAGCGGCCCAGTTGTAGTAGATCATTATTTTCAACGGTCCAAGCGTGTGATTTCGTTGTTTCCAGTGGTTCTGAACAGTACATCATTATTTCCAGTGGTCCCTGTGTTGTATATCATTATTTACAGAGGTCCCTGGGTTGTATATCATTATTTACAGAGGTCTCTGGATAATATATCATTATTAGCCGTGGTCTCTGGACAATATATCATTATTTACAGTTCCTCCTGTATAGTTCAACATTATTTACCAAGGTCTTAGGGTGGAATTTCATTATTAACAGTGGTCCCTGGGTGATATATCTTTATTTACAGTGTTGCCTGTGTAGTACGCCGTTATTTACAGTGGCCCTCGGCAGTATATCATTAGTACAGTGGTCCCTGGGTAGAATACCATTATGTTCAATGCTCCTGGTTGTTATATCATTATTTACAGTGATCCAGGGGTAGTATATCATTATTTGCAGTGGTCCCTGGGTAGAATATAATTATTAACATTGGTCCTGGATAGCATATCATTATTTAGAGTGGCCCATGGGTAGTATCTCATTATTAGGGGTTGGTTTAGCTCACTGGGTAGTATCTCATTATTTACTGTGGTCCCTGGGTAGAATGTCATTATTTACTGTGGTCCCTGGGTAGTATATCATTATTTACTGTAGTCCATGGTCAGTATGTCATTATTTTCATTATTTACAGTGGTCGCTGGATAGTATGACATTATTTACAGTGGTCCCTTTGTAGTACATCATTATTTACAACGGTCCTAACGTGTAATTTCGTCATTTACAATGGACCCTGGGTAGTATATCATTGTTGACAGTGGTCCCTGGGTAGTATGTCATTATTTACAGTGGACCCTGAGTAGAATATCATTATTTACAGTGGACCCTGGGTAGTTTATCATTAAAAACAGTGGTTCCTGGGTAGTATGTCATTATTTACAGTGGTCCCTGTGTAGTATATCATTATTTACCGTGGACCCTGGGTATATCATTATTTACTGTAGTCCATGGTCAGTATGTCATTATTTTCAGTGCTTCTTGTGTCGTACTTCACTATTTACAGCGGTTCCAGGGTGTGATTTCATTATTTACAGTGGTCGCTGGATAGTATGACATTATTTACAGTGGTCCCTTTGTAGTACATCATTATTTACAATGGTCCTAGCATGTAATTTCGTCATTTACAATGGACCCTGGGTAGTATATCATTGTTGACAGTGGTCCCTGTATAGATTGTTATTATTCACAGTGGACCGTAGATAGCATTTACAGTGCAGAAGGAGGCCATTCAGCCCATCGAGTCTGTACCAGCTCTTGGATAGAGCACCCTACCCAAGGTTAACAACTCCACCCTATCCCCATAACTCAGTAACCCCACCCAACACTAAGGGCAATTTTGGACACTAAGGGCCAGTCCACCTAACCTGCACATCTTTGGACTGTGGGAGGAAACCGGAGCACCCGGAGGAAACCCACGCACACACAGTGAGGATGTGCAGACTCCGCACAGTGACCCAAGCCAGAATCGAACCTGGGACCCTGGAGCTGTGAAGCGATTGTGCTATCCACAATGCTACCGAGCTGCCCGTAGGTAGAATATCATTATTTACAGTGGACCCTGGGTAGTTTATCATTATTGACAGTGGTTCCTGGGTAGTATGTCAATATTTACAGTGGTCCCTGGGTAGCATATCATTATTTACAGTGGTCCCTGGGTAGTATATCATTATTTACAGTGGCCCCTGTGTCGTATGTTATTATTATTTACCCTCTCACACTTTATGTCACTCTCTTGCCCTCTCTCACACATTCTCTCACACTCTTTCCCTCTCTCACACTTTCTCTCACACTTTTTACTTCTCTCCCACTTTCTCTCACACTCTTTCCCTCTCCCAATCCCTCAGTCACTCTCTCCTTTACTTATGTCTGATATTATGTTAGTATTTTATACACCATCCTTCTCACACAATCTCCACTCACCCACTCGGCTCCATTCTCTGCTTTCTCTCAGACAATCTACCTGCTTCTCTCGTTTTATCCTTTATTTCTCCCACCCACTTTCTCTCACATTCTATCTCCTCCCACCTTCTTTCTCACACTGTCTATCAGCACAACTCACAGACCAGTTCACTCTTCCTCCACATCTAAGCCCGCCTCACTCCCAGTTTAAATATGTGTATCAGATGGACGGAAGGTATCAGTTAGAGACGGGGTATTAGTTTTCACAGGTGTACATGTTGTAATGCTGCTCTCTGAGGTGTTGAGTTTCAATGTGCTGCAGCCTTTGAGTTTTCTGAGGTTCCAATGATTCTAAAGATTTTCTTAGTTTGAGGGGCTGAATCAGATTTAGATATGGGATCACATACTTTGTGCTTTAAAATTTCCAGATTTTGGAGACATTGAAATTTGCTACTTAGGCTCATACAGAACATACTGATATCAAATAAAGGAATGGTCACAGATAGAGGCAGCTACACCCCAGAGTGCTGTGGAACCACCCAGAGAAACACACTGACAATTGGAACTGAATCACTGAATGGTCACAGTTACAGAGGCAGCTACACCCCAGAGTGCTGTGGAACCACCCAGAGAAACACACTGACAATTGGAACTGAATCACTGAATGGTCACAGTTACAGAGGCAGCTACACCCCAGAGGGCAGTGGATCCACCCAGAGAAACACACTGACAATTGGAACTGAATCACTGAATGGTCACAGTTACAGAGACAGCTACACCCCAGCGTGCAGTGGAACAACCCACATAAAGACACTGACAATTGGAACTGAATCACTGGTCACAGTTACAGAGACAGCTACACCCCAGAGTGCAGTGGACCCACACAGAGAAACACACTGACAACTGTAACAATCTGAGATCTAGAGATGGGACTGATGTTGTCTGAGTTGACAGCATCCTTTCTGTTAATGTTAGCTGAACAATGTGATCAACACAGTTCAGTGTTTGGAAAGTGGTCACTCACTCAAAAAATAACATTTTCTTTCACTGAACACAATATCTTAATCTGTTTGTTCATATATTTCTAAACATAGCGTGTACGATGTCACAACCTCAATATCCCCGAGGTGGTTTCCCAGGGTATAAATTAAATGTTTTGGGAATATATAACCTCGGAGTTTCAGACACAGTGACTGACACCAGCACGAAAGGACACATCACTTCACACTGACAATGATTCTTCCAATTAATATTGCTGAGA
The DNA here is from genome assembly GCF_902713615.1 of Scyliorhinus canicula. Taxonomy (NCBI): domain Eukaryota; kingdom Metazoa; phylum Chordata; class Chondrichthyes; order Carcharhiniformes; family Scyliorhinidae; genus Scyliorhinus; species Scyliorhinus canicula. Next base: position 573,854 of record NW_024055498.1, read on the forward strand.
GAATATTCTACCCAATCATTGCTATCGCTGGTGTTCCTGGTAAGTGACTATCACCATTGAACTTGTGTAAATCTGTGTGTGAGCGGCTCTCTGATTTGAAACTCTGAGTGAAAATGTTTAATCCTGACCTCATGCTCACTGTTATACAGACACATGATCAACTATATAATTGTCAAATGTCTTTAAGCGTGTCAATGGTTTGAATCCCTTCCATCAACTCATGATAAACCTCTGTTTGTTACTCACTGGATCTCTGACCGGTGAAGTTATTATATTGAGTTGGATCTTGTATAATGTTAGATTGGATATCAGTGAAGGCAATTTCTCTGATGGGAGGTTTCGGAGGAGAAAGAATTAAAGCAGACTGCGTGTGGGTAACTAACCAGAGTGGAATATCTGACAGCGGTGAACAAAGATTACTGGAAGTATCTGTCAGTGTAGAATTGTTCTGAATGTGGGACTTTCACCAGAGTGGAATATCTAATCTAATTATCTCTCTATTACTGGGACTATCTGTCCGTGTGGATTGTATTGTGTGTCGGTCAGTAACTGGACTGACATTAGTTGGATCTATTTTGAAATGATGTATTTTATTGGTGAGTTGATGCTCCATTCTGTGGAGTTCTCTCTGTGAGTTTTAACTTTGGAACAGGTTGAAAACAGGAAGAGTTTGAAAATGAAATGAAAATGAAAAATGAAATGAAAATTGCTTATTGTCACGAGTAGGCTACAATGAAGTCATTGTGAAAAGCCTCTAGTCACCACATTCCGGCGCCTGTTCGGGGAGGCTGGTATGGGAATCGAACCGTGCTGCTGGCCTGCCTTGGTCTGCTTTAAAAGCCAGCGATTTAGCCCACTGAGATAAACCAGCCCCCAGTGAGCTAAACCAGCCCCCAGTGAGCTAAACCAGCCCCTAGTGAGCTAAACCAGCCCCTAGTGAGCTAAACCAACCCCTGTTTGGCTGGGTTTTGAAGATGTTTGATATTTATTGTACGAAATGTAATGTCTCAATCTCTGTTTTCTATTGACCTACTCTAACAGCAACAGATACCACCCACACTCCAATATTTCATAAAACCCACAACAGTGCAGTATTCCAATAGGTTTTGTGATATTTTCTAATTTCTATTCATTCTGAAATGAACTCACATGTTTGATCAATTTTTATGGGTGTTTTTAAACTGTGTTTCTGCTTCACACGATTTGTGTATCTATTCACCTGAACCCAGAAACCCCTCCAGTCCATTCACACACTTGTTTTCCAAGGAGTGATTGGGGGATTTATTGTTCTGATCAAAATGCAGCAGCAGACACTGATCTGTCGGGAAATTAATTTCCCATTGAAATACCCACTTTGCAAATTCATAATTACTGATAATGTGTTCCTGTAATTAGTTGTATTCTTCCTCTGTATTCACTATCACTCTCAATTTGATTTTGTCTGGAAATTGTGTAATTATCATTCTGCTTCCCGATTCCATACTGGTGATGGGAATGGCGAAGGAGAGTGATCCCAGTGCTGATCCTTGTGGAACACCACTTCCCACCTTCCACCAATCAGCCTAAATCCCTTTACCTCCTCTACCTGTTTTGTGTGTGTGTCGCCAGCATGTGTCCATTCTGCTGCTGTGTCCCCTAACTCCACTGGCTCTGAGATTACCCATCAGTCTGTTATGTCGGATCTTACTGACGGCCTTTAGAAAGTAAAATTATTTAACATCTATTGTACTACTCAGATCTATTATTTCTGATAGTTATTGCAATAATTGGATGAAATGTGCCAGGAATAATGTTGACTTTGGAATATGTGCCGACTATTGAAAAGACTCTGTGTTACTGGATTTCTTTCACTCAGACTTCTAATTCCATTTTTCCTACTGTTGACATTGTGACTGGAAGATTTTATTATATTCTGTTGTAAATTCAAGAATTACAGAGACCGACTTCTGCTTTTCAATTCTTTGGTAATTATTTTGATGGTGATCAGTGAGTAGATAATATTGTCTCTGCTGTTTCTCACTGTCTATTTTATAAAAAATTGTTATTGAAATCCATCCGCCTCCAGTAATCTCCCTCTACCTGGACCCCACCCTCTGGCCTCCTATCACCTCTTGATCTTTTCATTGAGATCTGTCAGTGCGACATCGACCGTCTCAATGTCTCTGTGCCTCTCACCAACTATAACCTGACTCACTCTAAACTTGCTCCAATCCTCTCTCTAATATCCTTGACCTGGTGATCTGAGCTGCCCACAAGGGTGGTGCCATTATTGTCTGGTGTAATGACTTCTTCCTCACAGAGACTGACCGTCAACTCTCAGGCCCATCCTGGATCAGCAGCACACCACCAAACATCATGCTATTTTTCCAGGACTGTCACTGACCACATTGGCTCTGGACATCCTCTGTCCACAGGCTCAGACATCATAGTCCCACAACCCCACACATCCTGCATCAACCTCCCGCTTCTACCTCCTTCCCAAAATCCACAAACAGGAAAGTCCCAATAGACCCATTATTTCGGCCTGTTCCAGCCCAGCAAGATAATTTCTTCTTATCTTAATTCCATCCGCTTTATCCTGTTCTGTCCCTTCCCAATGACATTGGTGGCACAGTGACACAGTGGTTTGCACTGCTGCCTGACAGCACCAGGGTCCCCGGATCAATTCCTACCCTGGGTGACTGTGTAGAGACTGCACTTTTTCTCCGTGTCTGCGTGGGTTTCCTCCGGGTGCTCCGGTTTCCTCCCACAGTCCAAAGATGTGCAGGTTAGGTGGATTGGCCATGATAAATTGTGTTTACTTTCCAAACAATGTAGATGGGGGTCACTGGGTTATGGGGATTGGGTGCTCTTAACTGGTGTTTACTTTCCAAGGGCTGGTGCAGATTCGATGATCTGAATGGCCTCCTTTTGCACTATACATTCTATGTTTCTATTTGTCCCATGATTATGAAGTGGGAAGGTCCTGCGTTTGTTTTATTTTTCCATTGATCGTGGATGATTCAGATAAACCAGGAGTGGTGTCCAACCCCATCAGAAACCCAGTCCAGGGAACGGTCCAATCCGGGATGTGGTCCAATAATTGAGCAGGGATGACAATCTCTGGTATGTTTGTATCCGGTTTGGGAAACCTGGCCGGTCTGAGTGAATCCTGTAAATCAGACTGAATGTGAAATGTAACCTCTCCCAAAGGTATCTGAATTATAAACATTTTCCTACCACTGCCATCAAACTGACAGGGCTGCAATCCACACTTTTCCCCCCATTCCCCATCTTTAACACTGGAGTTACATTTGCTACTTCCCTCTCTACAATGTTAATCTCTGTGCCCACTCTTCTCTCCTCTCCCAACACCCCCACCCAGCCACTGTCCATTGTATTGATGCTGAGATTATGTTCAGACAGGGAGATTGATTATCCAGTAATTTCCCGCGTCTCTGCTTTCTCTCTCTGACAGTTAATTTACTGGGAATTCTGATTCTGTGTCGGGGGAAGTGTGGTCTCTCTACCTGCACCACTCGCTACCTGGTGGCCATGGCAACGGCGGATCTGCTGTATATTATCACTAACCCCATACTGAACAGGATCAATGGTGATTATTTCCCCCTGAATTTCCTGGACCTCACCCCTGTGTGCCGTGTTCGCTCTGTCCTGATGGCTGCAGCCAGGGACTGTTCTGTCTGGTTCACCCTCACTTTCTCCTTTGATCGATTTGTGGCCATTCGCTGCCAGAAACTGAAAAATAAATATTGCACTGGGAAAACTGCGTCTGTGGTTCTGTCCACAAGCGGCCTCCTGCTCTTTGTGAAAAACATCCCCCAGTACTTTATATATGAACCTATAGGGATAATCGACAATGTCCAGTGGGGCTGTAAGGCAAAGAGCAGCAGTTGGACTGACCCGGGATGGGTTGGATATAATTGGTTTGATAAGCTTTTAACCCCATTGATCCCGTTCTTCTCAATCCTGTTGACCAACGCTCTGACAGTCAGACATATTTTACTCACCAGTCGGGTCCGGAAGACACTGAGGGCTCAGAGTCAGGGAGACAATCGCACAGACCCAGAGATGGAGAGCAGAAGGAAGTCAATGATTTTACTCTTCAGCATCTCCGGAGCTTTCATTCTCCTCTGGACCGTGTACGTTATTAAATTTTTCTATTTGGATTTGTCAGATTTTTATTACCTCACCGATCCTCAATATAATTTGCAACAAGTCGGATTACTGCTGCTGAATGTAAATTGCTGCACAAACACATTTATTTATGTGGTGACTCAGTCCAGGTTCAGGGAGCAGATCAAGATCGCGGTGAAATATCCGGTTACATCAATTATTAAATTAATGAGAAAATCAAACTGACTGACAGCCTCTCAGCCAATCAGAAACTCCAGCCGCTGACTGACAGCCTACCAGCCAATCAGCAGCTCCAGCCGTTGACTGACAGCCTCCTAGCCAATCAGCAGCTCCAGCCGCTGACTGACAGCCTACCAGCCAATCAACAGCTCCAGCCGCTGACTGACAGCCTCTCAGCCAATCAGCAGCTCCAGCCGCTGACTGACAGCCTCTCAACCAATCAGCAGCTCCAGCCGCTGGCTGACAGCCTCTCAGTAAATCAGCTGTGGGGCAGCAGTGGCAGTGCTGGCTGTGTGGGGGCACTGGCAGAACTGGCTGTGGGGGGAGCACTGGCAGTGCTGGCTGGGGGAGAGAGTACTGGAAGTGCTGGCTGTGTGGGAAGCACTGGCAGTGCTGGCTGTGGGGGGTGCACTGGCAGTGCTGGCTGTTGGGGGAGCACTGGCAATGCTGGCTGTGGGGGGAGCAATGTCAGTGCTGGCTCTGCGGGTGGGGGTCACTGGCAGTGCTGGCTGTGGGGGGAGCACTGGTGGTGCTGGCTGTGGGGGAGCCCTGGCAGTGCTGGCTGTGGGTGGACACTGGCAGTCCTGGCTGTGGTGGGACACTGGCAGTGCAGGATGTGGGTGGAGCACTGGCCGTTCTGGCTGTGGGGGGAGCAGTGGCAGTACTGGCTGTGGGTGGAGCACTGGCAGTGTTGGCTATGGGGCGAGCACCGGCAGTGCTCGCAGTGTGGAAAGCACTGGCAGTGCTGGCTGTGGGTGGAGCACTGGTAGTGTTGGCTGTGGGGGAGCACTGGCAGTGCCGGCTGTGTGGGGGAGAACTGGCAGTGCTGGCTGTGTGGGAGCACTGGCAGTGCTGGCTCTGGGTGGGCAGGAGCACTGGCAGTGCTGGCTGTGGGGGAACACTCGCGGTGCTGTCAGTGGGGTGGAGCACTGGCATTGCTGGCTGTGGGGGGAGCACTGGCAGTGTTGGCTGGGGGGAGCAATGGCAGTGCTGGCGGTGGGGGGAGCACTGGCTGAGCTGGCTGTGCGGGGGGCACTGGCAGTGTTGGCTGGGGTGAGCACTGGTAGTGCTGGCTGTGGAGGGGGGGCACTGGCAGTGCTGGCTGTGGGAGGGCACTGGCAGTGCTGGCTGTGGGAGGAACACTGGCAGTGCTGGCTGTGGGGGGAGCACTGGCAGTGCTGGCTCTGTGGGGAGAACTGGCAGTGCTGGCTGTTGGGGGGAGCAATGTCAGTGCTGGCTGTCGGGGGGGTCACTGGCAGTGCTGGCTGTGGGGGGAGCACTGGTGCTGCTGGCTGTGAGTGAGCACTGGCAGTGCTGGCTGTGAGTGAGCATTGGCAGTCCTGGCTGTGGTGGGAGCACCGACAGTGCTGGCTGTGCGGGGAGCCCTGGCAGTGCTGGCTGTGGGGGGAGCAATGTCAGTGCTGGCTGTGTGGTGGGAGCACTGGCAGTACTGGCTGTGGTGGTGTAGCACTGACACTGCTGGCTGTGGGGGAGCACTGTCAGTGCTGGCTGTGTGGGGGAACACTGGCAGTGTTGGCTGTGGGGTGATCACTGGCAGTGCAGGCTGTGGGGGAGCACTGGCAATGCTGGCTGTAGGGGTTACTGACAGTGCTGGTGGTTAGCATAAATGCTTCACAGCTCCAGGGTCCCAGGTTCAATTCCCGGCTGGGTCACTGTCACTACGGAGTCTGCACATCCTCCCCGTGTGTGCGTGGGTTTCCTCCGGTGCTCCGGTTTCCTCCCACAGTCCAAAGATGTGTGTGTTAGGTGGATTGGCCGTGCTAAATTGATAATTAAATTTAAAATTAAAATAATTGTTTTTCAATTAATGCATTCATTTTCTGAACACCTTTAGGGAGTGGGACTGGATAATGTTCACTCTTCTATATTATTCTATTCAGTAGGATTATGATATATGCCCTTCCCTTCCATTCTGTGATATATAAATGGTGAATCATTCTATCCACATTGCTCCAAGCAGGACACGGGCAGCACGATGTAACAGTGGTTAACACTTCGGCTTCACAGGAAACCAGGTTTGATTCTGACCTTTGGTGACTGTGTGCAGTTTGCACATTCTCCCCATGTCTGGGTGGGTTTTCTCCGGGTGCTCCAGTTTCCCCCAACAGTCCAAAGATGTGCAGGTTAGATGGATTGGTCATGCTAAAATTGCCCCTTAGTGTCCAAAGTTAGATTGGGAGAATGGACCGAGGTAGGCTGCTCTTTCAGAGGGACGGTGCAGACTGAATTGACCAAATGGCGTCCTTTTGCACTGTAAGAATTCTGTGTCTATCATTTCTATGTCTATGTCAGTAAGGTGCAGATGTGCAGTAGGAAGGAATCTGCAGGACATTGGCATCTCTCCACCTTCCAAACATGTGGGGTTGTTCATACTGCAAAACACCCAGCCATTGTGAGGTTGCAGAATAATTATGTCTTCACTTTATAATTCTATAATCTATCTGTTCTATCACATTGGGGACACTCCCTTAACTTGACCCTTTATTAATAATGTAACTGGGGCATGTGAAATGTGTAGAATTATTGGATCAAATACTAACAGGAACTCTTGTATGCTTAACTAACCAGTGAACCTCTAATGTCTGTTTTCGCACACCAGTAAATCCACAGGAATGAATGTGTGTGAGAATTATCCATCCTGGCATTCTCAGTGTGAACAGGGCGGGATGTGTTTGGAGACAGGATGTCCCAGTTGTCCACCCTGGGATTCTCAGTGTGAATAGGGTGGGATGTGTTTTGGAGACAGGATGTCCCAGTTCACCACCTTTAAAAGGACAAGGAGAGAACCAGCTCCATTGAATGGTGATGCTTTATGACATCATTCCATTGCCTGGTAAATGCCCTCCCAGAATCCAGTTCATGAGGGGCTGGGAGTGTTTGATGGGGCAGGGCAGAGGGAATTTTACCCTTATCAAAGCTGTGCTGCATCTATTCTCTGGCACTGTTTGATGTGTCATGTAGTGGGAGTTTTCCTTTGTACCTAGCCCGGGCTGTACTTGTCCTGTGAGTTTGTGATGGGATGATTTAGAGAGAACTTTGTTCTGTACCTTAGAAAATGTAGAGAAAGACTTTCACTGTTCCTGACAAGTGTTGTACCTGCCCCAAGTAACATCCACTACAGAAGAGCTGCATTAAATTTACTCAGAAGGCAGGGGTGAAATGAAATGAATGAAAATCAAGTTACTGTGAAAAGCCCCTAGTGAGCCACCGTCTTGAACCTCTTCAGTCCATGTGGTGTAGGTCTCCCCACAGAATTATTAGGAAGGATATTGATGCAGCAACAGCGAAGGAAAGGTGATATGTTTCCAAGTCAGTATGGGGTGGCTTGGAGGGGAACTTCTAGGTGATGTTCCCATGTATCTGCTTCCCTTGTCCTTTTCGGTGTCGTGGTTGTGTGTGGGAAGAGATTCACTCAGTAACGTATCTTCTTCGTGGGTGAGAACTTTGCTGATATTGGATCCACTGCTTTTCAGAAATCCTGGACTTTATTTCAAATTGTAACAGATTGTTTCCCCCTAACAGGTTCAATATACATTGTGGTTTGAAGGAATTCTCTGTATCCAGACTCCATTAAACACACTCAGAAAGTAGGAAACAATGGGGTGTTGATTTAATGTTTATTCGTTAACGTTTTGTTCTCACTGGAACATCAGAGATTGAGGGGTGACCTGAAAGAGGTCTACAAAATTATGAGGACATAGACAGAGTGGATAGTTAGAGACTTTTTCCCAGGGTAGAGGGATCAATTACTAGGGGGCATAGGTTTAAGGTACGAGGGGCAAGATATAGAGGAGATGCACGAGGCAAGTTTTTTATACAGAGGGTAGTGGGTGATTGGAACTCGCTGCCAGAGGAGGTGGTGGAAGCAGGGACGATAGTGACATTTAAGGGGCATCTCGATAAATACATGAATAGGATGAGAATAGAGGGATACGGACCCGGGGAGTGCTGATTTTAGTTCAGACAGGCAGCATGGTCGGCGCAGGCTTGGAGGGCCGAAGGGCTTGTTCCTGTGCTGTACTTTTCTTTGTTCTTTGTATTACATAAGTGACTGCACATTGAGACCACGAGATTATTGGACACTCAAAGGAGGACACATTAGAAAGAGCTGTGAGTGTAATCAGCACATTGTTCTAATCTGGTTCCTCTGCTCAAAGCCAGACCAGGTCAGAAGCCCCAGGATTTTAGATATTGAATCGTTTTGGTTTTAGTAAAGTCTTGCTAACCTGATAATAAATTCCAACACATACTCAGATCCTCTTGCAATGAAGTTCAATGTACCATTTGCCTTCCTGATCACTTGCTACACCTGCTTTTGGTGACATATGAACAAGGACACCCAGATCCCTCTGGATATCGGCTCTTCCCAATGTCTCACCATTGAAGAAATATTCTACATCTCCAGTCCTCCCACCAAAGAGGATAACTTCACATTTTGTTTGTATTATCATCCATCTGCCATGTTCTTGCCCATTCATTATCCTGTCTAAATCATCTTGAATCCTCCTTGTACTCTCCTCACAATGCATATTCTCACCTAGTTTTGAGTCATCAGCAAACATGGAAATATTGCATTTAGTCCCCACATCCAAATCATTGATGTAGATTGTGAATAGCTGGAGCCCAAGTACTGATCCTTCCCGTACCTCACTATTCAGTCTGCCAACCTGAAAATGACCTGATTATTCCTACTCTCTGTTTTCTGTAAATCCTCAATCCGTGCCATTATACGCCCCCAATCTAATGTTTACTAACCTCCTCTGTGGGAGTTTATCAAAAGTCTTCTGAAGATCCAAATGCACCACATCCATTGGTTCCCCTTATCTATTCTGCAGTAATATTATTAAACAAAATCTCCGAGCATTGGTAGAAGGACAGCAGGGGAGTTCTCACTGCTCTCTGACTAATAGTTTACTCTCAACCAATCTCACTAAAAGAATCACTGGTCATTATCGCATTGCTGTTTTTGGAGGCTTACTGTACACAGAGACATCCGAAGTTGTGAAAGGTACTATATACTACAAAGGCACTATAATACCATGTGCGGCATGGTAGCACAGTGGTTAGCACTGTTGATTCACAGCGCCAGAGTACCAGGTTCGATTCCCTACTTAGGGCACAGGCAGTGCAGAGTTCTCCCTGTGTCTGCGTTGTTTGCCTCCGGGTGCTCTGGTTTCCTCCCACAAATCCAGAAAGACATGCTGTTAGGTAATTTAGACATTCTGAATTCTCCCTCCGTGTACCCGAACAGGCGCTGGAATGTGGCGACGAGGGGATTTTCATAGTAACTCATCATAGAATTTACAGTGCAGAAGGAGGCCATTCGGCCCATCGAGTTTGCACCGGATCTTGGAAAGAGCACCTTACCCAAGGTCAACAACCTCCAACCTATCCCCATAACCCAGTAACCCCCCCCCCCCCTCCCAACACTAAGGGCAATTTTGGGCACTATGGGCAATTTATCATGACCAATCCACCTAACCTGCACATCTTTGAACTGTGGGAGGAAACCGGAGCACCCGGAGGAAACCCACGCACACACGGGGAGGATGTGCAGACTCCGCACAGACAGTGACCCAAGCCGGAATCGAACCTGGGACCCTGGAGCTGTGAAGCATTTGTGCTATTCACAATGCTACCGTGCTGCCCTTCATTGCAGTGTTAATGTAAGCCTACGTGTGACAATAAAGATTATTATTATTATAAATGCAAAGTCTTCCAACTGCAACCCGGTTACTGTGGCTATCAGCAACAGCATAGACACTCCCCTGTTTCATAATGAACACGTTTTACTCCTAAATCTGATTAACAGCAGGAATAACTGTAGAATTGGAACATTGCAGTCACTTGTGAACTCGCTGGTGTCTCACAAGGTTGGATGATTGAGTGAATCCCCTCCCACACACAGAGCAGGGGAATGGCCTCTCCCCAGTGTGAACCCGCTGGTATCTCAGCAGGGCCGATGACTCCGTGAATCTCTTTTCACACACTGAGCAGGTGAATGGTCTCTCTCCAGTGTGGACTCGTTGATGTGTCAGCAAGTGGGATGACTGAGTGAATCCCTTTCCGCACTGGGAACAATTGAAGGGTTTCTCCCCGGTGTGAACCTGCTGGTGTCGCAACATATTTGAAAATCGAGTGAATCCCTTGGCACACTGTGGGTAGGTGAATGGCCTTGTCCCGGTATGACTGTATCGATAAATATCCTGATCAGAGGGATGACAACCGAATCCCTTCCCAACGCCCCCACATTGTCCAGACAGACCTTCCCTTTTCCGGTCACACGTGTGCCGTCCCATATTGGTCGAATGGTTAAATCCAGGTCCACACGCTGAAGACGTGTACAGATTGTCTGCGCTGGGAATGCTGCTCTCCCCTTCCATATGGCCAATCTTACTGAGTCCTGATTAATTAAGTGACTCGGTTAGATTGATGTGGTGTCTGGGAGTCAGAGCTTCCTGTCTGTGAATCCACTCCTTGTTTAATCATTTATATCAGTAATTCCTGCAAAGAAAATAAATGCAGAAATTGAGGGTGGATAGTTTTCTAACTTTACATTATTTTTGAAGCCACAAAACCTATTCTCCCTTATCTGCGTTCAAATGAGGCTCACAACATCTGACCCTTTAAATTGCAACAGCAAAGGGACACTGACCCTTTGGGGGCCTCACGGTAGCATGGTGGTTAGCATCAATGCTTCACAGCTCCAGGGTCCCAGGTTCGATTCCCGGCTGGGTCACTGTCTGTGTGGAGTCTGCACGTCCTCCCCGTGTGTGCGTGGGTTTCCTCTGGGTGCTCCGGTTTCCTCCCACAGTCCAAAGATGTGCGGGTTAGGTGGATTGGCCATGCTAAAATTGCCCGTAGTGTAAGGTTAATGGGGGGATTGTTGGGATACGGGTTACGTGGGTTTAAGCGGGGTGATCATTGCTCGGCACAACATCGAGGGCCGAAGGGCCTGTTCTGTGCTGTACTGTTCTATGTTCTATGTTCTAAATATGCCGAGTACATGTCAGAGCCACGCATGCTCAGTCGGTTCAAGTCAAACGGGCCGGCAAAGCGCCTGCGCGTTGACCAAATTCCCAACGGAAAGTGTAGGGATTCTATGGATTCTCGTGCCATCATGTCGATGAGAAATTGGAGGGGCCAAGGATAGATCCTTGTTGGAGAGGAACGGGAGGTTGGAGATGGGATGGCCGTTTGCAAGGAGGTTGGGCATCAAGGGTTATTTTCTCAGGAAAGGTGAGGATAGTGTAGTGGCAAAACTAGAAGAAAGCGAGACCTGTGAACAATATCAGTTAATGTGGGGAAGTTGGATGGTCAGCGGTTTAGTGAGAATCGGGTCAAGGGAGCAGAAGTCAGGTCTCATAAACAAGATGAGATTGAACAGGACATGAGAGGAGATCGGAGAGAAACCTGAGATAGATATGAGTTCACAATCAGACGAGGGGGATTTTTAGTGACAGTTTGGCCCGGTGGAGCTAGTGGAAGGGTGGGAAGCAGCAGAGGCAGCTGATCAGATTGTCCACTCACTGTAATTACTTGTGAATTCGCTGGTGTGTCAGCAGGCTGGATGACTGAGTGAATGTCTTCCCACACTTGGGGCAGGTGTACGGCCTCTCCCCAGTGAGAGTACGCTGGTGTACAGTGAGGTCAGATGATGTCTTGAACCCAGTTCCGCAGTCGGAGCACCTGAACGGTTTCTCATCAGTGTGAATATGTTGATGATGCATCAGTTCCCCGGAACTTTTAAAGCACTTCTCAAAGTCTGGGCATTGAAAATGTCTCTCATCAGTGTGAACACGCTGATGGTGGAGCAGTTCACGGGAACTTTTATAGCACTTACTGCAGTCTGTACATTTAAATGGTCTCTTCTCATTGTGAATACTCTGGTGATTCAGCAGAGTGGATAACTGAGTGAATCCCTTCCCACACTCAGAGCAAGTGTAAGGTCTCTCCCCAGAGTGAACCCATTGGTGTGTCCGCAGGTTTGATGACCTACTGAACCCACTGCCACACACGGAGCAGATGAACGGCCTCTCCCCAGTGTGAGTGTGCTGGTGAGAGAAACTGAACGGTCACTCGTTGGTGTGAACACATTGATGGAGTATTAATGCCCGGGAACATTTAAAGCACTTCCCACAGTCTGGACATTTCAAAGGTCTCTCATCCCTGTGAACACGCATGTGCGTCTTCAAGTCAGATGACCGAGCGAATCCTTTCCCACACGGAGCAGTTGAATGGTTTCTCCCCGGTGTGCACTCACTGGTGTTGCAGCCGGCTGAATGATCGAAATAATTTCTTCCCACGACCAGAGTGTCTGGGATGATAAATTTCCAGTTGAGATGTGGATCTGAATTCCTCCTCACATTCCCATGGTTTCTCTCACTGTGAACGCTGCTTTTTCCTTCCATGGTCAAAATTCACCGATAGTCAGGTTACGATGAATTCGGTGACGTTGACTGATGCTGATGTAATGTTTGATCTGAGTTTCCTGACTGCAAATCCTCCCCTTCTAACTCTGAAATTGATTTAAAACAGAAAAAAGGGAATGAGAGAGAACCCACAAAAACACAAAGGCAAGTTGTGAAATTGAGCTGAATGAATCTGGTAACTTGTGGGGCCAGCAACGGGAAAAAGTGACCAGGAAAACTGTTGAATCTTTTGTGGAAAGTGAACTAGTTTATTCATGTCCTTCAGGGAAGGGAACCTGCCACCCAGCCTGAGCCCACACAAGATTTGGGCCTTTGCAAGAACACAAGAAATAAGAGACGTAGACCATTCGGCCCGTCGACCCTGCTCTGCCATTGAACACGATTGTGGCTGATCTCAGTCTTCATTTCCACTTTCCTGTTAGCTTTCTCTGTCCGTTGACTTCCTGAGAGACCAAAAATCTCATAATTTCAGCCTTCAATATATTCATTGATGGATCATCCACAACCCTCTGGGCGAGAGAATTCACTGCAAGAAACCGAGAAAGTCAAAAAGAATGAGGGAAAGGGAGAGAGAGCGAGAACAGAGGGGGGGGGGGGGGGGGGGGGGATGATAGGTGGCATTGGAGAGGCATTTTCTCGACTGACAACTGAATCACAATTTGACAGAATCGCCTAAATACTTGACCTCCACCACCTGGATGGACCAGGACAGCAGATGTATGTGAACATCACCACCTGCAAGTTCCCTTCCAAGACACACACTGTCCGATCTTGTCAGACATCCAATGCTGGAGGAGCAGAACTTTCCTCTATTTAAATATTGACAAGACTGAACCCATTCCCGTCCACCGGGCCCAAATGACTGTGGCCCAGATGAGTAAATTTTTTGGAGTGGAGGACAAATGCGCGAGGAGTGCGGGAGGGCCAGCAAATCACGTCCACATCTTCTGGGCATGCCCAAAACTTAGGAGATACTGGGAGGGATTTGCGGACGTCGTGTCCCAGATACTGAAAACCAGGGTGGTGATGAGTCCAGTGGTGGCAATTCTTGGGGTCTCGGAAGACCCAGGGGTCCAGGAGGAGAGGGAGGCCGACGTCTTGGCCTTTGCTTCCCTGGTAGCCTGGCGATGTACACTGCTGGCATGGAGGGACTCAAAGCCCCCAAAGACCGAAGCAAGGCTCTCAGACATGTCGAGCTTTTTAGGGCTGGAAAAAATAAGTTCGCCTTAAGAGGATCTGTATTAGGGTTCGCCCGAAGGTGGGAACCATTCATCGACTTCTTCACAGGGAATTAAATGTCAGCAGGGTGGGGGGGGGGGGGGGGGGGAGGGGGGGGGGGGGTGGGGGGAGAGGAGAGATTAGAGTAGAATAGGGGGGATAAATAGGCGGGTACTGTTTATGAGAGGAGTGGTCTTTTGCACTATGTTTCTGCTTTGTATTGATATTTGCACATTACTGTAACTGTTTACAATGCCAAAAATACCTCAAGATTGCTGATTTCCACCTCAGGAACATAGCTCAACTCCACCTTAGTCTCTGTTCATCTGCTGCAGGAACCATCATCCATTTTTCTGTTACCTCTCAAACAAATTATTCCAACGCACTTGCAGCCGGACTCCAACATTAAACAACCCCCTCCATCCCATCCCAAACTCTGCTACCCATGTGCTTACTCACGCCAGCATCTGTGCCCACTGATCCACTGAAATGCTTCCTTTTAAAAGGCACAAAAAGTTTAAATTTCTCATTATTCTTTTCCTCCATGGTAATGATCATCCCTGATCTCTGTAATCTCCTCCACACACACCCCTTTGAGATCTCTGCACTCATTTAATTCCAGCCATTTGAGAATTCCTGATTTGAATCTGTCCACCATTACTGCGTTGCCAAGGCCTCAATTTCTGGAATTTCCTCCTTAAAACTCCGACTCTCAAACTCACTTTCCTCAGTTAAGATTCGCCTTAAAATCTAATATCTCCTCATGTGAGTCTGTGTCAATTGTTATTTTGTAATGTTTCTCTGAACTTTTCTCTGAAAAGTTATATTCTGTTCAAGTCATAATATAAATTCGAATTATTGACACTGTTCTGGACATATATTTTTCCCCATAAATAGGAATTTGTAACTCAGAGTGAAGCAGTCTGCTGGACATTCTGTCATGAAGAAACGTTTAAAAAATGTTGCCCCCAACAATGATGGCTACTGAGCATGCGCTCTGCTGTTCGTGCCCCAATAAAGATGGTGGGTGCGCATGCGCACCACTGCCAGTACCAAATAACGATGGCGGCCGCATAGTCTGATCTGCAATAAAGCTGCGGCCTCCGCTCAGTTCCCCAGGCACCGGTAGGTTATTTTCCGGATTTTCGGTGCAAATAACAAGTTCCCGAAGCGTGCCTAACGACCCGCGTAATCGAGCTCTCCCTCCGTCCCGCCATTCCCACCTTCACGGATTGTGGATCCGAGAACGAACGTTTTTCTGCATCACCATTAATCACACTGCGCATGCTTCACTCAGTTCAGTCCCGCCCCCTCGTTCACGTTGATTGGCTGGAGGACCAGTCACGACCGATCGGTCCTCCGGACCCGTCTACTCTTTGCCTATTGGTCGGTGCTGCCGTCAATCACTTCGCGCATTGTCAGGTGTCGGGGGCGGGGTTTACAAATCCCGGGCGCGGCCCCAGAGCCGAACGTGAAACAATGAACATTCTCCACTCTCACTTTCCGTCACTTCCGGTTTCTCTCCACAAACAACCTCATGGAGACCAGGAGAGAGACACTGACCCAGTGACAATGTCACTGCATTAGTCACCCAGAGAGACAGGAAAATGTTCTGGGGACATCGGCTCCAATCCATTAATTTAATAACATCTGGAATTTAAAGTTAATCCCAATGATGGTGACTGAGGGTCACTGAGAAAATCTCCAATGTCACTGGATTAGGTCAGAAAGTAGGAAACTAGTTAGTTTAATGCGTGTTGTTGGGAAACTATTGGAATCCATTATTGAGGAAGTAACTGGACATTTGGAAAGTCGAACTCCAACTGGATTAGGTCAGAAAGTAGGAAACTAGTTAGTTTAATGCGTGTTGTTGGGAAACTATTGGAATCTATTATTGAGGAAGTAACTGGACATTTGGAAAGTCGAACTCCAATCCATCAGAGTCAGTGTGGTTTTGTGAAGGGTAAATCATGTTTGACTCATTTTGTGCAGTTCTTGGAAGATGTAACAAGCCAAGTGGATAATGGGGTCCTGTAGATGTATTTGGACTCCCGGAATACATTTGATAAGGTGTCACACAAAAGGTAATAATCAACGTAAAATCCCACGGGGTTGAGAGATAATATATTAGCTTGGATAGAGGATTGGCTAACCAGCAGACAGCAGAGAGTGGGGATTAGATTTATTGACAAATGTACTGAAGACAAATGTTTTTACCCAAAGGGTGGTGACGGCCTGGAATGCACTGCCTTCGGAGGGTGATGGAGACGGTTTGCCTCACATCCTCTAAAAAGGTACCTGGATGAAGACTGGCACGTCATAACATCGAAGGCTGTGAGACAAGTGCTGGCAAATGGGATTAGGTAGGTGGGTCAGGTTTATCATGTGTCAGTGCTAACCCGATGGACTAAAGGGCCTCTTCTGCACTGTGAAAAAAATGAAACGAAAATGAAATTAAAATCGCTTATTGTCACAAGTAGGCTTCAAATGAAGTTACTGTGAAAAGTCCCTAGTCGCCACATTCCGGTGCCTGTTTAGGGAGGCTGATACGGGAATTGAACCATGCTGCTGGCCTGCCTTGGTCTGCTTTAAAAGCCAGCGATTTAGCCCAGTATGCTAAACCAGCCCCTCTGAGTTGCTGATGATACAAAGTTCGGTGGCAGCATAGATGATTGCATTAAATTGCAAGAAGATATTGACTGACAGACAAGGTGAATGGGCAAGATTGTGGCATTATAAACAAGTGTGAGGTTATCTGTTTTGAACCAAAACAGGATCGAACTGAGTACTTTCTGAATGGAAAGAGGTTCAGTACAGTCGGTGTCCAAAGAGACTTGGGGTTCATAGAATCTACAGAATGGAGACAGGCCCTTCGGCCCAAACTGGTCCATGCCAACCAAAAGGCCCATCTAAGCCAATCCCATCGGCCTGTATTTGGCCCATATCCCTCTGAACCTTTCCTATCCATGCATCTGTCCAAATGCCTTTTAGTGTTGGAAATGTCCCTCCTCAACTCCTTCCTCTGGCAGCTCATTCCGTACTATCCTCTGTGTAAAACCGTTGATTCTTAGGTTCCCATTAATTCTTTCCCCTCTTAACATAAACCTGTGCCCTCTGGTTCTCGATTTCCCAACACTGGGGAAAAGACTGAGTGCATTCACCCTGTCCATGCCTCTCATGATCTTATGCACCTCAATAAAATCACCCCTCAGTCCCCTACGATCCAAAGATAAAGGTCCTGGCCTGTCGAATCTCTCAGTCCCTTGAGTCCTGGCAACATCCTTGTAAATCTCTTCTGCGCTTTCTCCAGTCTAATAACATCTTTCCTATAGCAAGGCGACTAAAACTGAACACCTGCCGACTGGGCCGTGAATCCCCGAGGTAAGTTATTTATATTTACTGTTCCGAAGCTCCTCCTGCTCGGGTTCACACCAACTCCGCTCCCTGTGTTGGTGAGATTCATACCTGGGTGTCTGGAAAATCGTTAGGACAGTAACTGTCCTGTAAGGTAATGAGTCCTTTTCCCAATTGGCTGAGGAAGGCAGTGTGTCACAAGGATGGATGTGTTGACCGATTAATGGCTGGAGGATGGGGGCAGGTTATGTGATCAAACCTCCAGGAATACATTTAATCAAAGTTGGCGAGGAGAGAATGTTGTGAATTTCTATCCTAAACTGACAGTAAGGTTTCTGTAAATTTACAGGATACTGGAAGAGGAGGTTTAACAGACGGGAAACGCAAACCAAATGTCACATCGCGATCTGACAGAGTCACTCGATTCATCAGAACCTGAATATCTGCAGCATCTGGGTGTGGAAGGTAAAATGTTTGTCTGTTCTGTTTGTGAGGGAAGATTTCAGGTCTCAGTGTGACTGGAAAAGCCCCGAGATTCACAAACCCTGGTTAGACCAAACCTGGAGAACTGTGTTCAGTTCTGGGCAACAGACCTGAGGAAGGATATAATGGCCTTGGAGGGAGTGTAGCACAGATTTACCTGAGTGATATCTGAACCCTCCGTGGTTAAATTACAAAACTAGATTACACAAAAGAGTCAGAGACATGATGACACAGAGAATGGCATTCGGCCCATTGAATCCATGCTAGCTCTCTGGGGCAATCCAGTCGGTCCCATTCTCCTGCTCCATCCCTGTATCCTCGCAGGTTTATTTCCCTCAGATGTCTATCCAATTTCCTTTTGAAATCAAATCATTCATTGTGTCTATTTTCAAACTCCCTCATAGGCAGCAAGTTTCAGGTCATTGCCGCTCGCTGTGTAAAAACATACCTCATATCACCTGTACCTTTTACATACAAACTAGGAACAGGCCACTCGGCCCTTCGAGCCTGCTCAGCATTCAATTAGATTGCGGCTGATCTCATTCTAACCTCAACTCCACATTCCTGCCTCCCCCCGATAACCTTTCACCCCCTTGCTCGTCAAGAATCTATCCAGCTCTGCCTTAAAAATATTCAAGGACTCTGCTTCCTCTGCCTTTTAAGGACGTGAGTTCCAAAGTCTGATAACCCTCAAGAGAATAAAAAATCCTCATCTCCATCTGAAATGGGTGACTTCTTATTTTGCAACAGTGACACCCTCGTTCTCGATTCTCCCTCAAGAAGAAACATCCTCTCCACATCAGGATCTTGTGTAGTTCAATCCAGGTTTTACCCAAAACTTTAAATCGGTGTCCCTAGTGCTTGTACGATCAGTGAATGGAAACAGTTTCTTTGCCCACCTGATCAAAACTTGGCATAACCTTGTGGACCTGAATCAAATCTCCCCTCAACCTCCTTTGCTGGAACCATTCTGGTAAATCTCCTCTGCACCTTCTCCAAGAATCTTCACATCCTTCCTGAAGAGTGATGACCAGAGCTTTATAAAGATTCATAGAATAGAATTAGAACCATAAAATTTCTACAGTGCAGGAGGAGGGCTATTCGGCCCATCAAGTCTGCACTGATTCTCTGAAAGGGCACCCTGTCTAGGCCCACACCTCTACCCTGTCCCTGTAACCTCATAGCCCCACCGAACCCGCACATCCCTGGACACTAACGGACAATTTATCAAGGCCAATCCACCTAACTTGCCCTTCTTTGGACTGTTGGAAGAAACCTGAGCACCGGGTGGAAACCCACGCAGACACGGGGAGAAACTGCAAACTCCACACAGACAGTCACCAACGCCGAAATTGAACCTGGGTCCCTGGCTCTGTGAGACAGCAGTGCTAATCACTGTGCCACCAGAAGCATTGTTTCGGTATCAGTATTACTGTTTATGAAGCTCGAGATCGAATTCACTTTGCCAACTATTCTCTTATTATGTCTTGTAGATGTACAAAATCCCTCTTCACCTCTTTCTCTCTCCTCCCAAAGAGGCCAGTTGGATTTTTATGACAATCCAGCAGTTTTCATGGTCACTTTTTCCCAGTGCCGGCCCCACAAATGACCCAATTCATTCAGCTCAATTTCACAACCTGCCTTTGTGTTTTTGTGGGTTTTCTCTCATTCCCTATTTTCTGTTTTCAATCAATTTCACAGGGTGTTCGAAGGGGAGGCTTCAAAGTCCGGAAACGCAAACCAAACATCACATCAGGATCTGACAGAGTCCTCAATTCATCATATCCTGAATATCATCGATCATGGAAGGAAAAAGCATTGTTCTCAGTGGGGAGAAACCGTACACGTGTTGTGTGTGTGGACGAGGATTCAGTCGATCATCAGGCCTCACGAGACACAAATGCAGTCACACTGAGGAGAAACCGTGGAAATGTGTGGACTGTGGGAAAGGATTCACTTCCCCATCCAAGCTGGAAATTCATCGACGCAGTCACACTGGGGAGAGACCATTCACTTGCTCCAAGTGTGGGAAGGGATTCACTCAGTCATCCAACTTGCGGAATCATCAGCGAGTTCACACTGATGAGAGACCATTCACCTGCTCAAAGTGTGGGATGGGATTTGCTATTTCAGCCAACCTGCTGAGTCACCAGCGAGTTCACACTGGGGAGAGACCATTTCAGTGTCCAGACTGCGGGAAATGCTATAAACGTTCTGGGGAACTGAGGAGTCATCAACGTGTTCACACTAATGAGAAGCCGTTCAAGTGCTCTCACTGTGGGACTGGGTTCAGACAATCATCTGACCTCATTGTACATCAGCGAATTCACACTGGGGAGAGGCCATTCACCTGCTCCAAGTGTGGGAAGGGATTCACTCAGTCAACCAACTTGCTGACACATCAGCGAATTCACACTCGGGAGAGACCATTCACCTGCTCCAAGTGTGGGAAGGGATTCACTGAGTCATCCGCTCTGTCCACACACCTGCGAGTTCACACTGGGGAGAAACCATTCACCTGCTCAGTGTGTGGGAAGGGATTTACTATTTCAGCCAACCTGCTGAGTCACCAGCGGGTTCACACTGATGCGAGGCCATTTCAATGTCCAGACTGCAGGAAGTGCTTTAAACGTTCTGGGGATCTGATGAGCCATCAGCGTGTTCACACTGACGAGAGACTGTTCAAGTGCTCTCACTGCGGGACTGGGTTCAGGCACTCATCTCACCTCACTGTACATCAGCGAATTCACACCGGAGAGAGACCATTCACCTGCTCCGAGTGTGGGAAGAGATTCACTGAGTCATCCAACCTGCTGAAGCACCAGCGAATTCACACTCGGGAAAGGCCATTCACCTGTGAGTGTGGGAAGGGATTCACCACTTCATCCCACCTGCTGAGACACCAACGAAGCCACAAGTAACGACAGTGATTGGGTTTTTCTGTTCCTCACATTCAGGACTGAACCATGATCATTTGGGTCTCTTTCTGCTGATAACAAACTCCAGCCCATTTACAGAGGCTAATATTCTGGCTAAAAGTTAAATAAATTAGATTTGTGTTAAATGCGCAGTGTGTTGAAACTTTTTAATCTCTCTGACACAAGTTATTTCCTTTTGAAGTTCTCTCACTCTCCCCTGTCTCTTCCATCCTCACCTCCAACAAGAAGTGTGAGGAGCTTGTGGAGCTTCTTTGTGACTGAGATTGAGTAAATCTGATCAGCTGCCTCTGCTGCTTCCCTCCCTTCCACGAGCCGACCGGACCAAACTGTCTCTAAATGTCATCCTTTCCCGAGCCCTGAACCCACATCTTTCTCTAGTTTCTCTCCCATCTCCCGTCATGCCCTCTCAGAGCTCATCTTGTCCATGAGACCCAGCTCCTGCTCCATCGACCCTATTCCCACTGAGCTACTGATCGGCCAACTTTCCTGTGTCCATGGATATTGTCAACATTTCTCTCTCTTCAGGTACTGTCTCTCTGTCCTTCAAATCTGCCATCCTGCTTCAACCACTGGAGGGTGGTTCACATTAGAGGATGGGGGAGGTGGAATAATAAATAAGAGCTCACACTTTGCACTCAAATCAATGAGGACTCTGAACTCTGCCAAGGAAGGAAACCCTGGCAGGTGGGCGGGAGGATTCACAAACACCCGCTAGAGGCACCAAACCCCCAATAAAACCCATTGGTTTTATTGTCAGTCTGCAGACAGGAGCTGGAGAACTGAACCCAGGCAGAGGAGAGGGAGGGAGAAAACTGGGAGTGGAGGAAAGAAATGGTGCAGATGGTGAGATGGGTTTGGATTTCAGCCCAGGGAGGAGGGAGAGTGTGTGGGATGGGGATTTACAGCTTTGGGGGAACAAGAGAGGAAAAAATGTTCCAGAGAAACTAGAATTATCTCTTCAGAATTTCTATTCTGTACTGAGAGTGATGGATTTTGTAAATTCCTTTTGCAAGGTATTAAAAGGGGAGGATTCAAAGACTGGAAACTCGAACCAAATATTACAAGAACATTTGGCTGAGTTAATGGCTTCATCAATAGCTGGTAATCCACGGCCTTTGAATGTGGAAGGAGAAATGTTTGTCTGTTCTATCTGTGGGAGAACAGTTCAAACAGCAGTGTGACTGGAAAAGGACAGAGGCACAGACACATCTGAGTGACAGTGTTCCAGTGAACTGACTGCAAAGTGCAGGTTTGGTGGATTGAATTGCCCGTTGGTGTACAATAGTGAAGTGGGGTTACGGGGAGAGGGCAGGTGAAGTGCGCCTGGGTAGGGTGTTCTTTTGCAGGGTAGGTGCAAACCCGATGGGCCAAATGGCCTCCTTCTGCACTTGTAGGGGTTCGATGCCAGACCTGTTGAGTTAATCGCATTTTCTGTTTTCACTCTACATTACACACATTTTTAGTCCACTAATTATATTTATTGGACCACTGAACCATCAACTACTAGGAGCAGTGTGTTGATGTTTCAGCTACTTTGTAGGATTTTCTCAGTCTGATGGGTCTGCCTGGTGGTATTTCCCTGGTACTGTCCATGTGTTTGGGTGTTTGGTATTTTAGAGAGCAGGTAGAACTTCCTTGGTTCTACTTGTTGTCCCCTCAGATATTCCACCTGTTTTTGGTTAATGTGTCTGGAGTCTTTGAGTTCTTCCAGTCCGTCTCCAATTCTCCTTCCTGTCTGGGGTATATGGGTCTAGGTAGCTTGGTGTGATTCATGTTGTTTGGTTCTCTGTCTGTCTCCAGCAGGTATTGTTGTCTCTCGATAATGACTGTGCTGCTACCCTTGTCATATGGACATATCCGTGTTGGATCCAAGCTCCCGGATTGCCTGTCTTTCTCTCCGGGTGAGATTCTGTTTGTCTCTTGTATTTCACTGTGATAGGGCAGAGACCTGATTGAAGGGTTCAACCATGGGAATTCTGGGAAAGATAGTCAAGGATTTGGGAGGTGACGACACTTTTAAAGAGTTTGGAAAGGAGAGGGAGGTTGAAGATGAGGCAGTAATTTGTAAGGATGGCTTGAACCAAATACACAGCCTGCACCATTCGCGTGGAGGAGGAAACATCCATGTATTCTGTGTGCACAAGGCTTCAACTGATTGTCTGAACTAGAGATTTACAAGGACACCTGGATCATGAAGACATGGAAATGTGGGGAATGTGGGAAGGGATTCGATTATCGATGCCTGCTGTAAACTCACCAACATATTCACACAGGAGACCATTCACCTGCTCTGAATGTGGGAAAGGATTTACTCAATCAGCTGGCCTCCTGTTACACTAATGAATTCATGCAGAAGACAAACCATTCAGCTGCACTTCCTGTGAAAGTTCAAAGCATTCCTCTTCCCTCACAGCACATCAATACACTCACACTGGGGAGCGACCGTTCGCCTGCTGCACTTGTGGGAAGCAATTCACATATTCTTCCGCCAGCACAACAGTGAGTTCACACTGGAGAGAGGCCATTCACCTGCTACAATTATGGGAAGGGATTCACTCCAACCTGCATACACGCCAGCGGGTTTGTGTTGAGAAGAGGCTGTTCACCTGTTCTGTGTGTGGGAAGGGATTCACTCAGTCAGCTAGACTCATGTTACACCAATGAATTCACTCTGAGGACAGAGCATTCAGCTGCATGTCTTGTGGAATGAGGTTCACGTTGTCATCTCAGTATACACAATTGTGTTCACACCCCAGGGAGAGACCATTTATCTCCTCAGTGTGCGGGAAGGGATTTACTCAATCATCCAGTCTGCTCAGACACCAGTGAAGTTACTATGGAGAAGCCGTTCAGCTGCAGTTTAATTGGAAAGACACTCAGGAAGTCATCCACCTTCAGTGCACACCAACAAATTCACAAAGGGCCGAGACCGACCATCGACACTGTGGGAAGGGATTCACTCAATAACGATATGAGCTGAGACATCAGCAAGTTGGCAAGTGACTGCAAGGGTTGGATTTTGCTGTTTATGCTGCTGTTATTCACATCCAGGATTGATGGTCTGACAATATCTGGTTTGATTCTGCTGATATTAACAAACCCTAGAACTGGCTGCAGTTTAATATTTTCAGATGTCACTGATTCTCGGGGCTGCAATGTCCCATTTTTAAAGCAGCATCTGTGATATTCTCCTTCATTCAAGAACTCTTAACAGGATCGTCCTAAATTGATGTTTGATCCAAAATCTACAATTCAGAGTTTGACAGGTTCTACTAATTAACATCTCCAATTAGAAAGTGCTGATTAATCCTTGCTGACAATTGTTAGCGACTCACACATTCCTCACAGTAACATGTCCATTGTGAAATTAAATAATCAAAGAACATTAAACAAAACAGTGAAACATTTCATACTCACATCAATAAAAACTTCATCAATCAACATTGATATTGATGAAGCTTGGAAGTCACTGAGTTCAATCATTTCGGACACAGCAGCACCAGCCAGGGTTGGGGGAGAGAGTGGGGGAGTGGGCTGAGGTGGAGTGCTCTTTGACAGGGTCGCTGCAGACTCGATGGGCCAAATGGCCTCCCTCTGTACTGTAAAGACCTACAGGATTCTATGGTAAAGGTGGAACCCACAACACAGACTGGTTTGAGATCCACTCAGCAGAGGTAGATGAAATGAAATGAAAATCGCTTATTGTCACAAGTGGGCTTCAAATGAAGTTACTGTGAAAAGCCCCTAGTCACCACATTTCTGCGCCTGTTCGGGGAGGCTGGTATGGGAATTGAACAATGCTGCTGGCCTGCCTTGGTCTGCTTTAAAAGCCAGCGATTTAGACCTATGCGAAACCAGCCCCTATAACATCTGTCATTGAAGCAAAAAGCAAATGTGCAACATGGACCCAACACCGAGAACACTGCATCACTGAAAGCAGCCAAGGCAGTTATGTAAAAAATGGCAAGATTGTACAAATAAACACTAGACAGCCAACGTCAGTAATTCCACACTGCCTGTGATAACAGAAATGGAGGGCTGCACAGTGGCTCAGTGGTTAGCAGTGGCGCTGAGGACCCGGGTTCGATTCTGGCCCCAGGTCACTGTCTGTGTGGCGTTTTCATTCTCCGTGTCTGCATGGATCTCCCCCCCCCCCCCACAACCCAAAGATGTACCGGTTAGCTGGATTGTCCACGTTGAATTGCCCTTAATTGGAAAGTAATTGGCTACTCTAAATTTATGTAAAAAATGATAATGGAAATCTGTGTGTGATGGGAAGAAGAAAGCTCCCCGTCTAACCATCACCAAAGTCATTCCCCTGAAATCCAACATGGTGACATCCTGACAGATGTAAACAGATGTCCCGCTGGGTTGAACACGACTGTCAGCTGTCCTCAGTCAGACGGGCATCTCCCAGTCACTGTCTGACTCTCCTGCAGCTGCCTCTCATGGCTGAGCTGGAAAAGGCTAATATTTTGACCACGTTATGAGCCTCTTCCATTGATCGAATGGGATCTTTAACTTTTCTTGTTAGCCAAGGTTGCATCACTTTTCCTGTTGGATTTTTATTCCTCAAAGGAATTGATATTTGTTATTTATATGTGAAATAAAAGTCACAAAAATCCCTGAGGACTATAAGCTGCACTCCCCTTTGACAGAGAGAGAGCTGGCTGGAGGTGATTTAACCTGAGGGTCAGCCACCTCGGGCGAGGAGCCTGGTTGAGAAGGCCGGGCCTTCATGAATAAACTCAGCCAGTACGGGAGTTGGATCCATGGTGTAGGCTTTGCTCTGCATCACAAACCACTTGTCCAGCCAACTGAGCAAACCTACGCCCGATAAATATGAAATAATTCCTTAAATATTAGGTATTCCCTGGACCAATCAGTTTCCCATCCACCTCAGACAACTTGCCCCTCATACCCTGATAGTTTGCTTGTGTGAGGAACACCCAGATAAATTAAACAGAAGAATGATGTAACCACCAGGGCCCATCTCCATGGCAATGTGGCATGTTTTGTGGTGTTCCAAACAGAAATGGAAACTAAATATCTTCAATCTTCCAAACACCCTTGTACAATTTGAAGCCAGGTATTAGCAACAAGGCTCAAAGAGCATCAGCCCACTGGAGGCAAAGTGGTGAGATCGGCCAGTCCAGCAGAAAGAAACCTTCCGACCATCCCCACTGACCGCCTGTCAGAATGAACAAAATGCTGTCCTGGGTGCAGAGCAGGAACAATAACAGCAGAATCCAAGCCCTGTAATCGATTGGGAAATTGTTGGTGTCACTGCAGGTGTGGTGAAACATGCAATCCCATCTCACATTGAGAGCAGGTGAATGGCCTCTTCCCAGTGTGAACTCGCTGGTGTCTCCGCAGGTTGGATAACCTAGTGAATCCCTTCCCACACTTAGAGCAGGTGAACGGCCTCTCCCCAGTGTGAACTCGCTGGTGTCTCCGCAGGGTGGATAATTGAGTAAATCCTTTCCCACATTGGGAGCAGGTGAATGGCCTCTCCCCCGTCTGAATTCGCTGGTGTGTCTGCAGGTTATTTAACTGAGTGAATCCCTTCCCACACTGAGCGCAGGTGTATGGACTCTCTCCAGTGTGAACCCGCTGGTGTGTCTGCAGGTTGGATAACTGCGTGAAGCCCTTCCCACACTGAGAGCAGGTGAATGGCCTCTCCCCAGTGTGAACTCGCTGGTGTAACTGCAGACTGGATAACCAAGCAAATCCCTTCCCACACTGAGAGCAGGCGAATGGCCTCTCCCCAGTGTGAACTCGCTGGTGTGAATGCAGGTGAGATAACCGACTGAATCCGTTCCCACACACAGGGCAGGTGAATGGTCTCTCCCCAGTGTGAACTCTCTGATGTTTCTGCAGGCTGGATAACCGAGTGAATCCCTTCGCACATTGAGAGCAGGTGAATGGCCTCTCCCCAGTGTGACCGCGTCGATGAGTTTCCAACTCTGATGGGACTCTGAATCCCTTCCCGCAGTCCTCACATTTCCATGGTTTCTCCATGTTTTGGGTCCCCTGGTGTCTCTCCAGGCTGGTCAATCAGTTAAAGTCTCTTCCACAGACACAACACAGGTATGGTCTTCCCTCACTGAGTATATTGTGGTGCTTTTCAGGCTGTGTAACTGGTTAAGGATCTTTCCACAGTCAGTTCACTGGAACACTCTCACTCGGGTGTATGTTGTGTGGGTCTCGGTGCTTTTCCAGTCACACTGATGTTTCCACAGTCAGTTCACTGGAACTCTCTCACTCGATTGTGTGTTGTGTGGGTCTCGGTGCCTTTCCAGTCACACTGATGTTTGAAATCTTTAGCTGACAGTCTGGGCAAACTTTCTCCTTCTAGATTCAAAGGCCGATGAGATTCAGGTTCCAGGGAATCGAGTAACTGTTAGATCGAGACGTGACGTTTGAGATTTCTGTCTGTAATTCCTCCTCATCTAATATCCTGTAAAAACAATTTACAAAACTCATCACTGTCAGTACAGGATAGAAATTCAGTACAGACAATTCTTGTTCCTATGGAACATTATTTTCTCTCTTATTCCCCGAAAGCTGTAAATCTCCATCCCACACAATCTCCCTCCATTCTCACTCTGCTGTATCTAATATTCACCCTCCCTATTCTCCTGAAGGTGCTGATTCAGGGTGACTGACAAATCCAAGCTCACAGCTTCCTGTCCAGGAGATCAAAACAAATATGAGCTGCAGTCAGCCATTCGGCCCATCCAGGGAGGCTTTGGTGCCTGGGGCCAATGTGGAATGCTGTTCAGGCAGGGATTCGCCCAGACGGGATACCACCACTCAACTGTGCGTCCTCCAAACCGCAAGTGGGGTAACAACCAGCCCATTCCTCCGCCACCCAGCAGGTCCAAGATCCTGGTTAGCCCAGCAGCCACAGCTTGCTCCTCCGCCAGCCACTTGAAATGGTATTGGTGGAGGTGCAGATTCCTGAGCAGAGCAGGTGCTGGTAAAAGATGGGCAGCGCCAGCGGAGGGTAACGAAGACCCTGCAGATCTATGAATAGGAGCTATACGTCATAATTCAGGCCGTCCACTTGGCAGAAGAAATGCGTCGCCAGGACACACTATCATGGAGGGGGTCAACGTAAAGGTATCACTGCAGAGTCTGAAGGCGGAAGGTCGCCACCTGGCCGCCCTCCCTACATGGGAGACTCAGAATGTCAGCAGCGACCCAGTGCAGTCTCTTGTCCCACAAGAACTCTACAAGCATTCTCTGGAACTTTGTGACAACGTCAGGGGGAGGGGTCAAAGTGAACAGCTGGTACCACAACATGAAGGCTATCAGCTGGTTTATGACAAGAACTCGACCCCTGTAAGACAGCACTCGGAGCAGTCCTGTCCAATGTTTCCTGCAAGCAGTGACCTTGGCCTCCAGCTCCTGCCAGTTAGCCGGCCAGGATTCCTCAGCCGGGCAAAGATGGTCTCCCAAGTAGAGGAGGCTGGTCCTGCTTCAGGTCAAAGGCCTGAGCTCCTCTGGGAGGGGTCCATTTGCCACAGACCAACCAGGAGTCTGGAACACTTGGCATAGTTTATCCTGGCAGAGGATGCGGCAGACACCCAGCCTGGCACTCTCACATCCTCCGCAGGTCAGCAGGGTCAGTGAACATGAGGAGCACGTCATCCGAGCGGACCACCCCAATGCCCAGCCCGCGCAGACGCAGCCCTGACAACCTCCTCCGCATGAGGTGCAGGAAAGGCTCCACGCAAATAGAATAGTGTTGACCAGACAAGGGGCACCCTTGTCGCACTCCTCCCCCAAAGTGAAGAGGTGCCATCAGGGACCCGTTCACCTTAACGAGTCACTCCGCGGCAGTTTACAGAAGTCGGATCCCGGCGACAAAATGCATCCCGAACCCGAATGCTTGCAGAGTCCTGAATAAATATTCGTGATCCACCCTGTCGAACGCCTTCTCCTGATCAAGGGGCAGGAAGATGCTCGACATACCAGCCCTCTGGGAATGATGGGCCAGGTGCCGGACCAGATGAATGTTGCTACGGATCGTGTGGCCCGGAACCGTGTAGAACTGGTTGGGGTGGATCATGTGGTCCAGCACAGTGTCAAGGCGCTAACACATCACCTTGGCGAAGATCTTCTAATCCGTGCTGAGGAGAGAGACCGGACGCCAGTTTTTAAGATGGCGGAGATTCCCCCCCTCTCTTTGGCAGCAGGGTAGGTGGCTCTGCGCCATGAGAAGGGCATCTCCCCGGTCGCGATACTTTTCCCCAGGACCGCTGCATGGTCGCTCCACAGGACGTCCCAGAATACCCTGAGGAACTTCACGGTCAGCCCATACACCCCTGCGGTTTTGCCCCTGGACAGACTGTCGAGGGTGCCGGTCAGCTCCCCCAGGCCATAGGGGTAGCAAGCCTCCCGGCGCCCTCTGGGCCGACCTGCGGCAGGTCCTCCCAGAAAACTCTGCAAGCACCTGCTGCACAGAGGCCATCGGGACATGGGGCAGGTACACCCTTGAAATGTACAGCGGTCGATTCTGGATGCTCCAACCCCAGGCCTCACAAAAGTGCAGATGCTGGAGTCAGGATGGATAGTCCGCCAGACATCCGCCAAGTCAAAGAACCCGAGCAGGTTCCTTAACTTCACCACCGCACGAGAGCTGCACTGGGTACCGAGGCGGTCCTTTGTCCCGAGGGTGCAATTAAAATTCCACCCCCAGGATGATGCACCCGCCTGTGGCGATGGTGCCAAGATGGGTGGACACTTGCTCGAGGAAAGTCGTCTGCTGCTGTCCAGCTTGGGGAGCGTAGACATTCACAAGGTGAAGTACCTCGACCCCTTCACGGACCGTCAGGTCTGGCACTGGCTCCTTGACCCTAATGAAAATGTGGGACCAACAAGATAGCCACTTTGCCTAAACGTGAGGTTAGGTGACTCATGTACTCACCACTCCAGCAGCCATGTGGCATCATCGCCCGAGCAGTGTGGGTTTCTTGCAGGAAGCACACCGCCTATTTCCCGTTCCAGAGGACCGAAAAGTTCTGGAACGTGCAGAGCATGTTCCCGCTGCCTTTAATGTTGATGTTGACTATGGTCACCTCCATGTCAGCAGTAAAGTGCTACCTTTATGTTTTTAGTGTTTGGAGGGAGCAGAGGTGTGCGTGTCCCTCTTCTCCCTCAGGAGTCCAGCGAAGAAAGATTTCAGCCAACGCTGCTCAGTCACATTCGTGTCTCCCACCTCTTTAACGTCGGCGAGAGAAAATGTAACGAGCAGTGCTACGGTAGCACAGTGGTTAGCACTGTTGCTTCTCAGTACCAGGGTCCCAGGTTCGATTCCCTGCTTGGGTCATTGCCTGTGCAGCATCAGCACATTCTCCCATTGTCTGCGTGGGTTTCCTCCGGGCGCTCCAGTTTCTTCCCACAAGTCCTGAAAGACGTGCTGTTAGGTGAATTGGACATTCTGAATTCTCCCTGTGTACGGGCAGCATGGTAGCATTGTGGATAGCTTAATTGCTTCACAGCTCCAGGGTCCCAGGTTCGATTCCGGCTTGGGTCACTGTCTGTGTGGAGTCTGCACATCCTCCCCGTGTGTGCATGGGTTTCCTCCGGGTGCTCCGGTTTCCTCCCATAGTCCAAAGATGTGCAGGTTAGGTGGATTGGCCATGATAAATTGCCCTTAGTGTTGGGTGGGGTTATGGGGATTGGTGGAGGTGTTGACCTCGGGTAGGGTGCTCTTTCCAAGAGCCGGTGCAGACTCAATGGGCTGAATGGCCTCCTTCTGCACTGTAAATTCTATACCCAAACAGGCGCCGGAGTGTGGCAACTAGGGGCTTTTCACAATAACTTCATTGCAGTGTTAATGTCAGCCTACTTGTGACAATAAAGCTTATTATGTCCAACCACCGGTCAAGATCCAGCTGCACTCGGTTTCGGTGACTAAGGTTGGCATATAGAAAATCCCGGTGTTCCCCTCAGGGGATGAGGGGCAACTTGGTGTAGAACACGAGGGAAACCACTGCCTCGCTACAGAGGGACTCAAAATCATCTCCCTTGCTCCCCACCGAGCAGCCGTTCCCATCGGGGCAGCCGGACCAACTTCTCGAGCAATTACGGTTGAGCAATGAATGTTCGCAAAAAGTGAAGCCCACCTGCAGTGAATGAATAAAATAACAAAAGGACAAATTGGATTACTCCATCAAAGAGCTGGCACAGACCTAATGGGCCAACTTGTGTTGGGAGTATTCTGTGACTTTTAAAAATTAGTTTGTGGGATGTGGGCATCGCTGGCTAGGCCAGCATTTATCGCCCATTCCTAAAGGCCCTCGAACTGAATGGCTTCCTCGGCCATTTCAGATGGCAAGAGTCAACCACATTGCTGTGGGTCTGGAGTCACATGTAGGCCAGACCAGGGCCTTCCCTAAAGGACATTAGTGAAAGATGGGTTTTACGATAATGGTTTCATGTTTCATGTTTCAGCATTGGACTTATAATTACAGGTTTTTGTTAAATTCAAGTTCCACTGTCCACCGTGGTGGGGATTCGAACCTGGATTCCCAATTAGTTTTTGCAGACACTAATTACTCATCAGCATATCCCTTCCTTTTCAAATACTCTATGCTCAATCATTATTTCCTTAATGTGCAGCTATTTCCTGACCATCACCATTTTCACAGATCCCACTTTTCCCATTTACCGACGCTCCCTAAATTATCATTTGCCTTCATTTTTACAGAGGCTCCCTGAGTGAGCTCCACACTGCGCATGCGAGACGGACCCGGACGCCAGGGACGAAACCGGGTAGTCGAGATTGGTGCGAGAAACAATATTGATGGTTTTATAGTCATGTCTGGGATAGAAAATGTTGACGATTTTATTTTGGACTCTGGGTCCACACTCGCTCTTCGGACAATATCCATTTAAAACCCGCTCGCTCGAGCGCTCATACCAACTGCTGCCATGGCCTGCGCATGCTCAGTTCACCCTGCCTGGGAGTGGGTGACAGGAAAAGGGGCGGAGTCGGAGGACCAAGCCGGTGCGCCCGGTCCTCCAGCCAATCGGAGAGAATGAGGGTCGGGGCTGAGTGTGACAGCTTCTTCCAATAACAGCTGATGGAAAGCTGGACCAGTCTCTTAGTGTCAACTTGCTGCTGTGACAAAACGTGCATTAAATTGCTTCCCATATTCAATACAGTTGAAAAGACTTTCTCCAGATGAACTCTCTGGTGTTTCAGAAGGTCGGATTATGGAGTGAATCCCTTCCCACAGACGGAGTAGGTGAACGGCCTCTCCCTAGTGTGAATACACCACATAATTTCCAGGTCAGATGGATAATTAAATCCATTTCCATAGTCCCCACATTTCCAGTGGTTGGGAAATGTTTCTTGGACACCTCAGGTTTATCCCACATCTTATTGAAAGTGAAGAGAGCCAAGAAAGACCAAAGTGCCTTTTGTCACTCAGTATAGCTCACATCCAAAGAGGTGCAGACAGATATATGAGGAGAGGGAATCAGGAATGGCCCACTCCCATGACCCAAAGGACAACAGTGGATCACACAATCCTTATTTCCATTTAAATAGTTATTTTGAAAAATTATTTTTAAATCTAGAGTACCCAATTATTTTTTTCCAATTAAGGGACAATTGAGCCTGAGCAATCCACCTATCCTGCACATCTTTCGGTTGTGGGGGTGAATCACACGCAAACACGGGGAGAATGTGCAAACTCCACACGGACAGTGACCCGGGGCTGGGATTGAACCTGGGACCTCGGCGCTGTGAGGCAGCCGTGCTAGCCACGGCACGCCACGCAGAAATGGGGAGAATGTGCAAACTCCACACAGACAGAGACCCAGGGCCGGGATTTGAACCCAGATCCTCAGCGCCGTAGGCAGCAATGCTAACCACTGTGTCACCGTACTGCCCCTTGTTGAAAAAGGTCTTGATTACGTTTTTGGATGAGGTTAACAGAGAGACTGGATGACAGCATTGTCATTCTGAAGAAGAGTCAGACGGATTCAAAACGTTAACTCTGTTTCTCTCTCCACAGATGAATCCAGACCTGCTATATCTTTCCAGCATTTTCTGTTTTTATTGCAGTTTATGTTGTGTATGTGAATATTAGATCAAGTACCATTTATTAAGCATCTAGCAAACTTGAAGCCCACAGGATTAAATTGTCAGCAGAAGCATGGATACAAAATAAGCCATGGGATGAAATTAGAGCTGTGGTGAATGGTTGTTTTTCATAAAGGAGTAAGGGATACAGTGGACCTCGCTATGGTTAAGTATCAGGGTCACTGCCTTTTTGATTCGATATCACTGACATCCATAAAAATCAATATCCATAGAAACCTTACAATGCAGAAGGAGGCCATTCAGCCCATTGAGTCTGCACCGATCCTCTGAAGGAGCACCCTACCTAAGCCCTCTTCTCCACCCTGTAACCCCACCTAACCTGCATATCTTTGGACACGAAGGAGCAATTTAACATGGTCAATCCACCTAACCTGCACATTTTTGGACTGTGGGAGGAAACCGAGCACCCGGAGGAAACCCACGCAGACACGGGGAGAAAGTGCAAACACGGAGAGTCACCCATGGCCAGAATTGAAGCTGGGTCCCTGGCTCTGTGAGGCAATCATGCTAACCACTGTGCCACCATGCCATCCTTCTGACTTGGATTAGAGGTTACAGGAACAATATCAATATTTTCAGATGACACAAAAGTTGAAAGTATCGGTGAGGAAGAGAGTGAGAGATTTGAGTAGGACAGAAGCGGAATGGTGAGCTCACGGCAGATGAAATTCAACACAGCAAACTGGGAGGTGATCGACTCTGGGTGGAGGAATGAGGAGAAATAATCCAAAGAAGAGCAGAATTTTGTTAGAATTTCGAATGCACAGCCCGATCGGATGGTGGATACAGATTCAATAATTACCCGCAAAAAGGAATTAGATTAAAAACTCAAAGCCGCAACTAGGGAAATGGGGAAATTGGACAAACTGGATTGGTTTTATAAAGAGATAATACAGAATCGATCTGCTGAATTACCACTATTTTACTGTACTATGATTCTTACAATTCTGCAATATTGTCTTTTATTTAGCTCTTGCTGAATAGAGCAAACTCAGGGGCTGGGTTTCTTTCCAATCAGAGAGGCTGCTCTGTGTATCAATCCACTTCCTGAGATTGTTAAACTAGCTGCAGCACCTCAACCAATTTCCTGTCTGTTCAGACATGTCCTGTTTGTTTTTCCAATGGCTTCAGTCAATGTAGTTTTGTTTTAAACAACACATTACTCTATATCCATCCTGTGGGATCTGACTTATTTCCTCTTATCAATTGTTTTAAACGCTGTTCCTGTTTTATCCTGAATCAAACTGCACAAACTGTTTCATTTCAGATTACATTCACCAGGGCTTCCTGGGTCCTTTCTCTCCTTCTTCACGGTGTCATAGTCAGTTTTAGTGTGCTCTTTCCAAGGGCGGGCGCCGACTCGATGGCCTGAATGGCCTCCTTCTGCACTGTAAATTCTATGATCTATGATCCTATGTTCCCCTTTAGCTTTCTCTGCTCCAAGGAAAACAATCCCCGCCTATCCAGCCACCCTGAACCGCTCCAGCCCAGGCAACATCCTGGTGAGTTTCCTCTGAACTCTTTCCAGAAAAATCAAATGTTGACTCTGACAGGGTTCAGTTCTACATTCACTGGTCACTGGTTCTACTCCAGCCCCTTGTTCAAGTGCTCAATATTACAGAAGCTCAATTCTCCAGCCACTTGAACCCGGGGGCCTGATATCAGCATCTGGAGTTGACCTGACTTGATGCAATGCACCATGTAAACAAAACAAGGTCCTTTAACTACGGTGATTGAAAATTAGTGTCTGTTTCTTTAAGAGCTGATCTCACTCCCTACTTTCCTTCAATGTGTGGAATATGTCCCTTTAAGAACTGCTCTCACTCCGACGCTTCCTGCGATGTTTGAAAAGCAGCACATTTTACTCACCAATGTTAAACTATGTCTCCACTCCAGCAAGTTGACTTCTTGAAACAATAGATTGTTGAACTATTTCTGAGTTGGGTAAAGCCAGAGGCGGCAGGAGATCCTGGACCCTGATCCACTAAACCCGACCCCACCCACTGACAGTTCACAATGGCCGGGGAATGATTGACGGCAACTCCGGACCAATAGGGGGTCTGAAGGACCGAGTGTGGCGATTGGTCGTCCAACCAATCGGAGTGAATGAGGGGCGGGGCTGAACCCGGACCCTCTCATTGGCTGAGACTCTATCATTTTGAAGCCGATTTTTCTCCAACTCCGAGGAGAAAACTGGACTTTTCTATTTCTGGCTTTAAACAGATGAAACCCAGTGGGTGTGGAGCAAACATTTCAATATTTGTTACTGAAATGGATTCCTTCAGAACAGACAGTCGAGATTACTTGAGGGTTGTGGGGTCAGTCAGTTGAGTTGGCTGGTTCATGCTGTGGAGCGTCGCCAACAGCGTGGGTTCAATTCCAGTGCCTGCTGTGGTTATTCATGAAGGTCCACCTTCTCAACCTTGAGAGTGATGAGCATCGGAGATGTGCGAGGTCCAGACTTGGAGGAGCAGAAAGATCTGGGTGGGATGTCGGGCTGGAGGTGGTTATAGAGAGAGAGAGGAGCGACATCAGGCAGGGATTTGAAATAAAATCCGAGCATTGTAAAAAAACTGATGCATTGTTGGACCGTGAACCAATGTCGATCAGTGAGTACAGAGGTAATTAGTGAATGGGACTAACTGTGAGTTAGGATACGGAGAGATGGAGGGGTCGCGATAATGTCACTGGACTAATAATCCAGAGGCCCAGATAAATATTCTGGAACATCGGATTAAATCCCAATATGGATTGGTGGAATTTAAATTCCATTAATAAAATCTAGCCTCAATAATGGCGACCATGAAATTAACATGAATTGTCGTAAAACCCCTGGTCTAGCCTACATGTGACTTCAGACCGAGAGCTATGTGATCGACTATTAACTGCCCTGAAATGGCACCCCCCCCTCCCCCCCCCCCCTCCCCCCTCCCCCCCCCCCTCCCCCTCCCCCCCCCCCCCTACCCCCCCCCCCCTCCCCCCTCCCCCCCCCCCCCCTCCCCCCTCCCCCCCCCCCCCTCCCCCCCCCCCCTCCCCCCCCCCCCCCCTCCCCCCCCCCCCCCCTCCCCCCCCCCCCCCCCCCTCCCCCCCCCCCCCCTCAGGACTAAGAAAAAGGAAATCCACACAAAACAAATGTTCCAGTGCTCAGCATCAGTGCAGAGGACAAAGCCTAACCTCCAATATTTGAGCAAGTGATGTCTACTCACACTCCTTTCCCTGTCTCTGAACATTTTTGATCTGAAACACCGTGAATTTTGTGAAGTACGTCAGGTAACATCGAAAAATACATATATCGAATCCCAGGAAGTCCCGAAGCCTTTAAAAAATGAAATGCTGTTGAATTTGACTCGCTGTTGCAATGCAGAAGGCATGGGAGCCCAGACAAACAGCAATGTGCTGATGACCAGCAAAGCTGGTGGCCACCCAATACAGTCAGATGGGAACTCACTGGTGTGTCTGAGTGAATCCCTTCCACACTCAATGCAATGAATGGTTTCCTTCCTGTGTGAGTTGGTATTACATCAGATATTTATCACATTTAAAACTTTTCACACAGTGCGGACACTTGAAGATGTCTCTTTTCAGTGAATAACTTGAAGGGCAGTGAGGCTGGAAACACAAGTGAATCCTTTCCCATATATGGAGCAGATGAACAGGTTCTCCCTGGTGTGAACCCATGGGTGTATCCAGAGACTGGATAACTGGTTGAATCTTTTCCCAGACACAGAGTCAGTGTTGCGGTTTCTCCTCACTGTGAATGTGCTGGTGTTTCTGGAAGCTGGACGATTCAGTGAATCTCTTCCCACCCACACAGGGCAGAGGAACAGTCTCTCCCTGGTGTTGTGATGTCAATGAGTCATCACAAGAATGTTGAATATTTCTGTCTGCTCTCTATCATTCACTATGGCATTATGCTGTCTATCCCTTAATGGTCCATTCACATCACATCTTTTATTGTATCAGTAAAATATTTTATTGTTTTGCTTCATGTTCCTTGACAATTTATTTTCACAACGGAGGTGTCACTGTGAATAATGTGCAAATCAGTAAGAATTCTTAGCTAGGATTAATCAGCACTTTCTAACTGGAGACGTTAATCGGTGTAACCTTTCAGAAACTGAATTGTAGATTTTTACCCAAGATCAATTTCAGATTGCAGTAGAAGTTAATGGGCTGGATTCTCCATCCCGCCGTGCCACATTTCTGTTTCAGCACGCCAGCTGGATGCTCTGTTACGCTGGCCGGTCAATGGGATTTCCATTGTGGGGCAGCCCCACGCCGTCGGGAAACCCCCGGGCGCCGGCAAAAAGGGAGCATCCCACCGGCGGAGAATCCAGCCCCATAATTGTATTAGAATGGAGTATCTGTCATGGGTTCTTGAATTAAGCAGAAAATTACAGATGACGTTTTTTAAAAGGGAGACTGTGGTCCTCAAAATCAGTGGCTTCTCCAGAATATTCAACTCAAGCCAATTATTCTTTTTTTTTAAATAATTTTTATTGAAAGAGTTTTTCCATACAAACATTTACCCCTACTATTTTTAAAATTATATACAACACAATCCCTCTAGGCAAAAATCCCTCCCTCGCCCGCCCTCTCGCGCGCACCAGTCCTCCCCCCCCCCCCCCAAAGCAACAACTTAACAAACAAGGCAGCCTACAGTTTCAGACATGAGCAGCGAGCAGACTTGCCCGCGTTACAGTCGTACATGTCCCCCCACGACCATTGCTGCCCCCCCTCCCCTCCCCCCTCCCCTCCCTCCCCCCTCCCCTCCCCCCCCTCCCCTCTCCCCTCCCCTCCCCTCCCCCCCCTCCCCCTCCCCCCCTCCCCTCCCCCCCCTCCCCCTCCCCTCCCCCCCCCCCCCCCCCTCCCCTCCCCCCCCTCCCCCCCTCCCCTCCCCCCCCTCCCCTCCCCCCCCTCCCCCCCTCCCCCCTCCCCTCCCCCCTCCCCCCCCTCCCCCCTCCCCCCTCCCTCCCCCCTCCCCTCCCCCTCCCCTCCCCCCTCCCCCCTCCCCCCCCCTCCCCTCCCCCCTCCCCCCCCCTCCCCCCCTCCCTCCCCCCTCCCCTCCCCTCCCCCCCCCTCCCCCCTCCCCTCCCCCCCCTCCCCCCTCCCCTCCCCCCTCCCCCCCTCCCCCTCCCAGTTCCCCTTCCCACTTGGCTTTCAGCTCCTCCCCTGATGCTTCGTCCGCCTCCTGCGTTATCTTGTAGATGTCTGATATCTTCCCCCCTCCGACCCAGACCCCCGAGAGCACCCTATCACTCGCCCCCTTACTGGGGAGCAGGGGGAACCCCTCCACCTGCCGTCTAGCAAATGCCTTCACTTGTAAATATCTGAACATGTTTCCCGGGGGCAGCTCAAACTTCTCCTCCAGCCCTCCCAGGCTCGCAAACCTCCCCTCTATAAACAGGTCCTTCAGCTGCCGTATGCCCACCCTGTACCAGCTCTGAAATCCCCCGTCGATGTTCCCCGGGATGAATCTATGGTTCCCTCTTATTGGCGCCGCCAACAGACCACCCATTTCCCCCCTGTGTCGCCTCCACTGCCCCCATATCTTGAGGGTGGCCGCCACCACCGGGCTCGTGGTGTACCTCGTGGGGGGGAGCGGCCATGGTGCCGTTACTAGGGCCCCCAGGCTTGTGTTGCCACAGGACGCCCTCTCCATTCGTTTCCAAGCTGCCCCCTCCCCTTCCATCATCCACTTGCGCACCATTGACACATTTGCTGCCCAGTAATACCCCGAGAGATTGGGTAGTGCCAGCCCTCCACTGTCCCTACTCCGCTCCAAAAAGACCCTCTTCACCCTTGGGGTGCCGTGCGCCCACACGTAGCTCATGACGCTACTCGTCACCTTTTTGAAGAAGGCCCTAGGGAGGAAGATGGGCAAGCACTGAAATAAAAACAGGAACCTTGGGAGGACCGTCATTTTGATTGACTGCACCCTCCCCGCCAGCGACAGCGGTACCATGTCCCACCTCTTAAATTCCTCCTCCATCTGTTCCACCAGCCTGGAAAAGTTCAACTTATGGAGGGTCCCCCAGTTCCTTGCCACCTGCACCCCTAAGTACCTAAAGCTCTTTCCTGCTCGCTTGAAGGGGAGTCTCCCAATACCCTCTCCCTGGTCCCCCGGGTGTATCACAAAAACCTCGCTTTTGCCCAAATTTAGTTTGTACCCCGAAAAGTCCCCAAACTCTGCTAATAGTTCCATTATCTCCGGCATTCCCCCCTCTGGGTCTGCCACGTACAGCAGTAGATCATCCGCATACAGCGATACTCGATGTTCCTCCCCTCCCCTAGTCAGTCCTCTCCACCCCCCTGAACCCCTCAGTGCCATCGCCAACGGTTCGATCGCCAGTGCGAAAAGTAGGGGGGATAGGGGACATCCCTGCCTGGTCCCTCGGTGGAGCCCGAAATACTCCGACCTCCTCCCGTTTGTCACTACACTCGCCGTCGGGGCCGAGTAGAGCAACTTCACCCACTTAATAAACCCTTCCCCAAACCCAAACCGTTCCAACGTCTCCCACAGGTACTCCCACTCCACCCTATCGAATGCCTTCTCCGCGTCCAGCGCTACCACTATCTCAGCCTCCCCCTCCACTGCCGGCATCATAATTACATTCAGCAATCTCCGCACGTTCGTGTTGAGCTGCCGCCCCTTCACGAACCCCGTCTGGTCCTCATGGATTACCCCTGGCACACAATCCTCTATTCTAGCTGCCAGGATCTTTGCCAGCAACTTGGCATCCACGTTCAGAAGCGAGATAGGCCTGTAGGACCCGCACTGCACGGGGTCTTTATCCCGCTTCAGTATCAGGGAGATCAGAGCCTGCGACATTGTCGGGGGCAGAACCCCCCCCCCTCTCGCGCCTCATTAAAGGCCCGTACCAGTACCGGTCCCACCAAGTCCACATTTTTCTTGTAGAATTCCACCGGGAACCCATCTGGCCCCGGCGCCTTCCCCGCTTGCATCTGACCTATTCCCTTGACTAGCTCCTCTAGCCCTATTGGCGCCCCCAGCCCTTCTACCCGCCCCTCCTGGACCCTTGGGAACCTCAATTTGTTTAGGAAGTCCTCCATTCCCCCTCTCCTTGTCGGCGGCTCAGACCGATACAACTCCTTGTAAAAATCCCTGAAGACCCCGTTCACTTCTTGCCCCTTCTGTACTACCTTCCCGCCCCTCTCCTTCACTCCCCCAATCTCCCTAGCCGCATCTCGTTTGCGAAGCTGGTGTGCCAGCATCCTGCTCGCCTTTTCCCCATACTCATAGACCGCGCCCTGTGCCCTTCTCCACTGCGTCTCTGCCTTCCTGGTGGTCAGCAGGTCGAACTTGACCTGCAGGCTGCGCCGTTCTCCCAGCAGCCCCTCCTCTGGTGCCTCCGCATATCTCCTATCCACTTCCAATATCTCCCCCACCAGCCTCTCCCTCTCCTGCCTCTCCTTTCTTTCTCTGTGTGCCCTTATGGAGATCAGCTCTCCCCTGATCACTGCCTTCAGGGCCTCCCAGACCATCCCCACCTGCACCTCCCCCGTGTCATTCAAGTCCAGATAGCTCTCAATGCTCTTCCGGACCCTTTTACACACCTCGTCGTCCGCTAACAGCCCCACATTCAGCCGCCACAGCGGGCGCTGGTCCCGCGCCTCCCCCATTTCCACATCCACCCAATGTGGTGCATGATCAGAGATCGCAATGGCCAAGTACTCAGCTTCCCGTACCCTCGGGATCAGCCCCCTGCTCAACACAAAGAAATCGATTCTGGAGTACACTCTATGGACGTGGGAGAAAAAGGAATACTCCCTCGCCCTCGGCCTACCAAACCTCCATGGGTCTACTC
Source organism: Scyliorhinus canicula (assembly GCF_902713615.1). Lineage (NCBI taxonomy): Eukaryota > Metazoa > Chordata > Chondrichthyes > Carcharhiniformes > Scyliorhinidae > Scyliorhinus > Scyliorhinus canicula. Next base: position 614,607 of record NW_024055498.1, read on the forward strand.
CTCCCATCTGCTCCATGTACCCCCTCAGCACTTCTGCCGCTGCCGGCCTCCTATTGGTCCTTGAGCTCGATCTGTCTAGCCCGGGGTCCAGCACTGTGTTGAAGTCCCCCCCCATGATCAAGCCCCCTGCCTCCAGTCCCGGAATGAGGCCCAATAGGCGCCTCATAAAGCCCGCGTCATCCCAGTTCGGGGCATATACGTTGACCATCACCACTTTCTCCCCCTGCAGCTTACCCTTCACCATCACATACCTACCCTCCTTATCCGCCACCACCTCCTCCGCCACGAACGACACCCTCTTTCCCACCAGAATCGCCACCCCCCGGTTCTTTGCGTCCAATCCAGAGTGGAACACCTGTCCCACCCACCCCCTTCTCAGGCGAACCTGGTCCACTACCTTCAAATGGGTCTCCTGTAACATTGCTACATCAGCCTTCAGTCCCTTCAGGTGTGAGAATACCCTTGATCTCTTGACCGGCCCATTCAGCCCCCTCACGTTCCAAGTGATCAGCCGGGTCGCGGAACGACCCGCCCCCTTCCCCTGCCGATTAGCCATGTCCCGTTCCCTGCTCGCCCCGGGTCGACCCTCCCCTTCTGACCCGCTCCCCATGGCGATGGCCCCCTCCCCCCACCTCTCCAGTCCTCCACTTCCCATTTCTGGTCTTTCCAGCAGCAACCCGGTGTCCCTCCCTAACCCCCCTCCCCCCCCCCCTCCCCCCCCCCCCTCCCCAGGCTAGGACCCCTCCTAGCCGCGATGTACCCTCCATCGTACTCCCGTAAGTCAGCTGGTTTGCGCTGACCTGGCTGCTCCTGCCACACTCCGACTCTCCCCGGCTCGGGGGGGGGGGGGGGGGGCCTCCCCCCCCCTTGCCACTCCTCCCTGGCCCCGCTCCAACGCGGGAAAGGTCGCCATTGCTAGCCACGCCCCGCACTCCTCCCCTCCCCCCTCCTCTGCCCCGCGCGCGGGAAAACAGAGGAAAGCCCGCGCTTTCGCCCTGCCACACCCCACCCTGCCATCTTCAGTTCCACCCCCGTCCCCGTCCATGCCTGTAAAGAACCCCCCCTAGGAGCCCATATCCCCGATCTGCTCTCCCCCCCGTCCCGCCTCCCCAACTTAACATTATAAATAACAAATAGATAACAAATAACAATGTACTTAACAGTCGCCCTCTACCAAACAGTATAAATAACCATAAATAACCATAAATAACCATGAATAACCACAATAACAATAACTAAGGGAAGTTGGCAAAGGGGGGAAAAAACATCAGAAGAAAAAAAACCCAAAGCAAGAGTTCAAGATCCAAACAAGGAAAGAAGAAAAAAAAAAGGAAACCGTTCCAATAAGAGTTGCCCAGTTCCGACCCAGCCGAAAAAAAAACGAACCGCTTGTTCAGCTGAAAGTACCCGAGCGGACACGGCCGCCAAGTACCCCCTGGGTCTAATTCGAGTCCAGTTTCTCTTCCTGTACAAAGGCCCACGCCTCCTCTGGGGACTCAAAATAGTGGTGTTGGTTCCTGTAGGTGACCCACAAGCGCGCTGGCTGCAGCATTCCGAACCTGATCCTTTTTGCATGTAGCACCGCCTTCGTCTGGTTGTACCGGGCCCGCCGCTTAGCCACCTCCGCACTCCAGTCCTGGTAGACCCTCACCGTCGAATTCTCCCACTTACTGCTCCTTTCCCTCTTGGCCCACTCCAGCACTCTCTCACGATCGCTGAGTCGCTGGAACCGCACCAGCACCGCCCTCGGGGGCTCATTTGCTCTTGGCTTGCTAGCCATGACCCTGTAGGCCTCTTCCAGCTCCAGGGGCGAAGGGACGGCCCCTGCCCCCATCAGGGAGCTCAGCATTTCTGCTACGTATCCCGGGAGGTCTGACCCCTCCAGGCCTTCTGCCAGGCCCAAGATCCTCAGGTTCTTCCGCCTCATTCGGGTATCCAGCTCCTCAAAACGGCTCTGCCATTTCAGGTGGAGTGCCTCGTGCACCTCTACCTTTCCCACGAGGACCGTGGCCTCCTCCTCCCTCACAGTCATCTCCTGCTGCAGCTCCCGAATCGACGCCTCTTGGGTCGCCTGGGCTCCCATCAGCCTGGTGGTCGTCGCATTCATTGACTCCAAGAGCTCCATTTTCAGCTCCGTAAAGAAGCGCAGGAGAGCGGCCTGCTGCTCCTCCGCCCATTTCCTCCATTCCTCGGGTGCGCCACCGGCCGCCATTTTGGTCTTCTTCCCCCGCTTTTTTTGGGGAGCTGCTGTTGCTTTTTTTACCACCCCACTCCGGGTACCGACCATAAAGTTGGTCTGGTTCTCCTCAGGGAGCCTTCCCCCACCGGGATTTGTCCTTACAGCGCCGTTGGGGCCCTCCAATCGGCCCGAAAACACCTTTGTAGCAGGAGACGCCAAACGTGCGACTTAGCTGGTCATAGCCGCAACCGGAAGTCCCAAGCCAATTATTCTTAATATCAGCAGAAACAAACCAAATATTCTCAGATGACCAATTCTTGACGTAATTAACAGCAGCAGTTACAGCAGAATTCAACAACTGCTGTCGCTTGTGAACTTGCTGAGGTGACAGTAGGTGTTGTGACTGAGTGGATCCCTTCACACTCACAGAGCAGGTTCCCCAGTGTGAACTCTCTGGTGTGTTAGCAGATGAGAGCATTGAGTGAATCCTTTCCCACACTGGGAGCAGATGAATGGTCTCTCCTCAGTGTGAGTGCGCTGATGTGCAGTGAGGACAGAAGAATGTCTGAAGCTCTTTCCACAGATAGTGCAGCTGAATGGCTTCTCCTCGGTGTGAATTTGCCGGTGTGACTAGAGGCCAGATGAATGAGTGAATCTCTTCCCACATACGGAGCAGATGAATGGTGTCTCTCCAGTGTGAATTCGCTGGTGTCTAGTGAGGTCGGAAGACTGCCCGAACCTCTTCCCACAGTAAGAGCAGCTGAATGGTTTCTTCCCAGTGCGAGTGCGTTGATGTACCAGCAGGGTGGAGGACTGAGTGAATCGCTTCCCACGCACGAGGCAGCTGAATGGCCTCTCCGTGGTGTGAACCCACTAGTGTTCAGTGAGGTTGGTTAACTGCCTGAAACTCTTTCCAGTCAGTACAGCGGAAGACCTTCTCTTCAGTGTGATTTCGCTGGTGTCTCAGCAGAGTGGTTGACTTCATAAATCCCTTCCCACACACAGAACAGGTGAATGGCTTCTCCCGAGTGTGATTGCATCGATGGATTTCCAGCAGACATATGAAATTAAATCCTTTGCCACAGTCCTCACATTTGCACAGTTTCTGCATGGTCCCTCCCCCAGTGTGGCTGCAGTGATGGTATTCCAGCAGGGATAGGTAATTGAATCCTTTCCCACATTTCTCACATTTCCATATTGTCTCCCCAGTAGGACTGTCGATGGTTTTCCAACAAGCAGGCATAATTGAATCCTTTCCCACATTCTTCACATTTCCTGGGGCTCTCTCCCATGTGACTGCGTCGGTGAATTTCCAGCAGGGATGGATAATTGAATCCTTTCCTACATTCCTCAAATTTCCAGGGTTTCTCTCCCATGTGACTGCATTGGTGAAGTTCCAACAGGGATGGATAATTAAATCCCTTCCCACAGTCCTCACATTTCCATGGTTTCTCCATGGTGCCGATGTCCTGGTGTCTCTCCAGGTTGGATGATCAGCTGAAGCTTTGTCCACACACACAACACGTGTTCGTTTTCTCCCTGCTGTCAGGCTTTGCAACCAAAGAGACCTCTTTCCACAGTCAGTATACTGACTATCGCTCCGGTGTAAGTGCTTCCAGATCCTGTTATAAAAGAATAGAATGAGACAAAGTCACAGCGCAGAAGGAGACAGTCACCCTGAAGTTAGAATCCTTTTAGTTCTGAGACAAATCAGGATTTCACAAAAATCATCACTGTCAGTACAGACAGAAATTCAGAAACAATTCTAGTTTCTGTGGACCATTTCTCCCTCACTTGTTGCACTGAAGTTTTAAATCCCCATCCTGCAGTTTTTGTTCCTTCCTGCGCTGAAATCATAGAATTTTACACAAAAAGACGCCCATTGTGTCTGTGCTGACCATTGTAGCCATGCTGGCCACGCAAAATGGACACTGAGCCAAAGTAAAATGGAAGACAGAAGGAAAAGCCTGTTTAGTGAGAACAGACAGCCTGCTCTCAACTAATTAGCATTTTGCAAGCAGCAAACCAGTTTCTGGCCAGGTGCAAGGTCTCCAAGCCAAAGGTGTTAATGGCAAAGCGCTTAGCATTCTGATGAGGCAGCCCAGATCCAGGCACGAACAATGGCAACATTTCCATCTCAATGTAACACTTAATTGGTTGCGCAGACAGGATGGCACCAGAGTAACGAATATCGAAACCACCCCCCAACATCGAGGAAGGCCCTCGCATTGGAGGATTTCGAAGGTAACCGTTTGGAAACGCTCCAATCGGTACCGAAAGGTAGAGCCCGCCTAGAAGGGGGCAAGGACATTAGAGAGGGGTATAAAGGCAAATTCCCCACATAGCCCGGTCTGTTAAACCCGTGCTCCGGCCCTGATAGACATCTTGCATCCTGACTCCAGCCGTTGAGCACCAGCCGCCGAAACCGTAAGTTCAACGCTCGCTACGCGATCCAAGCCCACTAGACCCCCAGTACCAGAACGCTTGCTGAAGGCTGCAGTACAAGACCAGGACGAAGGCCTCGTTCTCTGACCTTGCCTGTTCCTGTTAGATAAGTATTCTGTTCACTTAAGTTTAGTTATAGCTTAGTCTCTTAGTGTGTGCATGAGTATTTATTATAACTGTATAATAAATATTGATCGTTTGAACCTTACTAATCGGTGTATCGTCTTTATTACTTTGAACTTGACCTTGGAATACTTGTGACGGTGTCTATACGGCACCTGGCGACTCCAGAGCTGAATAAATACATAGAACAGAGCCTAGTAGTGTTAAGCACACGTCGAATACGGAGGCGTGTTAATACACTCCAATAAACGCGTTTTACGCCCACAGTAAAACGTGCAACATTTAGTGGCGACTCCGCCGGGACACGGTTGTAAGTGGAAACCCCACACCGTCCAGGACCCTGAAATTTGAATTAGAACTCCAAATTGCAGAGAAAGAAAGAGATCACAAGTATTCAAGGTGTTCAAAATAATAAGCGTAATTCGGAAGTGTGTTTAGTGCATGCGTACTAACAGGGCTGTAAGGTAAAACTGAAAGCTTTTTGTTGCGACAAACTTTCGGTAGTTTCGTTAACGGAACATAGCGTAAGCCGTACCCGTTTCTTGAAACACAACCCCAACAACCCCCTGTTCCAAATTATACAAAGAGAGTCAGAGGAAATGGCCATGCAGGCAATGGAACGTCTGATGGATCCAGAAAGGTTTGTGGTCGCAGCGACCAGCAACAGTAGCAGGGTAGGCCAGTGTCCCACGTGGGAGCTGGAACTCCGCAAATATTTACAGGGAAAGGGATGGCCCCTTTGGAAAGAGTTTTGTGCAAATGAGGAGACAGGTCCCGGGAGTATAGGTCATACTTGGTGGGAGAACCTCTCTCAAATACACAAAAAGAACCTAGGTAAAGCACGCAAGCCGATGGCGATTGTGTCCTGTTTGGCACAGTTGCGAGGCGCAGAGGAGGTCATCAGGACGCTCCGGACAGATTTAGAAGAGAGGAATAGGATGAGTAAGGTCGATGTCAGGGACATCGAGAAGGAGAACCTGGATCTAAAAGGGAAGTTGGCAGAGAAGGATAGAGAGGTGGATGATGCCAAGAGGGCTCACCAGTCTTGTCTAGCTCATCTGAGCAGTTCCCAGACCCAGTATGAGAAAGCCTATCAGGACGTGCAACGTGCCGTTCTGATAAGACAGGAATCGGAGAAGCAGGTGGAGGCATTGCAGAGGCAATGCTCTGATCTCAAAGCAGCTTTGAGAGCACTCCATGCTGCAACGACCGAACAAAGACAAAGCACAGTTGACCACGCGAAATGCAGGAAACAGATTGCGGAATTGCAATCTCTGCTTTCGGTGCAGAATGGCTTCCAAAGCACCTTTGGAGCACAGTTAGATGGGGAAAATGCCCCAGATTGGCAGGAATTAAGTGAGACAGCACAGCGTTATGTTCAGGGAACATGTGCGCCAGCAGCTCAGCAGAAACGACAGGCACCCCAACCCCCCACAGCTCAGACCATAACCGCACCCATGAATCCCGTAACCACGCAGAGAAAAGCCGAATCAGAAGGCGCCCCAGACATAACCTACACCACCCCTTTAACAGTAACCCAGCTAAGGGACGCGTGTGAAAAGATCACTCCGTTCCTCCTCACCGCAGACCCCCACCAATTCTTCGCAAAAGTGAAACAGCAGGCTACCATGTACGGCCTGGATGAGAGCGAGCAGGTTAAGCTCACAGTTCTGAGTTTAGACCAGAGTGTAGTAGCAGCCCTCCCCGACCCACAGAACGTGGCAGGAGGCAGCCTAGAGGAGATGCACACCGCCATTTTAGATGCCATAGGGTACAATAGAGGTGACCCAGTAGAAGGATTAAACAAATGCAGGCAGAAAAGATCCGAACACCCCACAGCATTCGCAGGAAGGCTGTGGATTCATTTCAGCGCAGTTTTTGGACAATTAGATAGAGCGCATTTAACCCGCGAAAACATGGTTAAATGGACGCGCACAATAATCTCCCACGCAACAGAAGCAGGACAGAGCGCTTGCAACAGCTATGACCCCTCAGAAGAGGCCCATAACGAGAAATGGGTCCTGAAAAGGTTGTCCCTGCGCTTGGGAGCAATCGCTTCAGGAAAAAGGCAAAGTTAGATCCCCAGAAGAGGCTCAGGCTGCTGCAGATATCCAAGCAGTCAGAGAGCACCAGAAGCCCGCATGGGTAAATGAAGGCAAGAGCAGCCCTCAGCAGAAAGGACAGGAATGCTATAACTGTGGACAGTTAGGGCATTGGGCTAAAGAGTGCAATGCACCCCAGCGATCTCAGAGAGGCCAGCAGACAGGCACTCTGAACCGCAATAAGTCAAAACCGATCCATAATGTTACAGTACAGTCAGGACCCACCAATGTGGACGAGACGGACTGACGGTGTCCGGGCTCCCCCACTTGGGTCTGTGACACACTATGGGATCCATCAGGGAGGCCCGTAGTCACAGCGAAAGTCAAAGGGAAGCCCATAGAGTTACTGTGGGACACAGGAGGCTCCCGCACCACCATTAACTCCACAATCACGGCACACTCAGACACGTGGCCGACCACATCCACCATTACACTTAGCGGGTTCACCGGACACTCGCAGCAGGGACACATTACAGCACCCATAGCAATTCAGCTAGGGAACATTTCCACACGACACCCCGTAGTTCTAGTAAACCTTCCCAGGACAGCAGAACACATCCTAGGGATTGATTTTATGAACACACACAGCTTATCGTTCGACCCAGTAAACCAGTGTGTCTGGCGAATGGCAAGAGCAGACAGAGCACCAGCCACCCTCACAGTAGGAGACTACGCTAATCGGATTAGCGCAGTGGGAGAGTACTCATTCGACCTGACTACACTCCACACAGACAGACAAATTAAAGCATTACTGAACAAACACAGGACAGCATTTGCAAGTCACCGTCATGACTGTGGCAGAATGACTGGACAAGTTCATGTTACCGGACAGGACCCCCGACCGCAAAAGCAATACAGATTTCCCCTTGAAGCAGAGGTGGAAATAGAAAAGGTTATAGGTAGCTTGTTGGACCAAGGTGTACTTAGAACGGTAGCCTCCACCAACAATGCCCCTATTTGGCCAGTGAGGAAGCCCGATGGATCATGGCGTCTGACCATCGATTATCGGGAACTCAACAAAGTAACCCCCGCAGTAGCCCCAACGGTAGCTACTAGTCCCGAGACCATGCTCAAGCAGGGTCTCAACGCCAAGTACTTCACGGTATTGGATATCAGTAACGGATTCTGGTCCATACCATTGGCAAAAGCGTGCCAATACAAATTCGCATTCACTTTTAAAACTCAGCAGTATACGTGGACATGCCTCCCACAGGGATTCCACAATTCACCCTCCATTTTCCACCGACAGCTGGCAAGTGGATTAGAAAACTTTTCCCGCCCCGAATGTCTGGTACAGTATGTAGACGATCTACTACTGCAGACAGACACAAAGGCAGAGCACATTTCGCTTCTGGCCGAACTCCTGGAATTGTTGACTTCAATTGGATGTAAAGTTTCCCAACAAGGAGGATAATTGAATCCTTTCCTACATTCCTCAAATTTCCAGGGTGTCTCTCCCATGTGACTGCGTCGGTGAAGTTCCAACAGGGATGGATAATTGAATCCCTTCCCACAGTCCTCACATTTTCAGGGTGTCTCTCCCATGTGACTGCGTCGGTGAACTTTCCAGCAGGGAAGGATAATTGAATCCCTTCCCACAGTCCTCTCACTTCCAGGGTTTCTCCATTATGCCAGCCCCAGCGTGACGGCGAAGATGGATTTCCAGTCGGGATGGATAATTAAATCCCTTCCTACATTCCCCACATTTCCACGGTTTCTCCATGGTGCCGATGTCCTGGTGTCTCTCCAGGTTGGATGATCAGCTGAAACTTCGTCCACACACACAACACGTGTTCGTTTTCTCTCCACTGTCAGGCTTTGCAACCAGAGAAACCTCTTTCCAGTCAGTATACTGGATTCTTTCCATGAGTGCTTCCAGATCCTGTTATAAAAGAATAGAATGAGACAAAGTCACAGCACAGAAGGAGACAGTCACCCTGAAGTTAGAATCCTTTTAGTTCTGAGACAAATCAGGATTTCACAAAAATCATCACTGTCAGTACAGACAGAAATTCAGAAACAATTCTAGTTTCTATGGACCATTTCTCCCTCACTTGTTGCACCGAAGTTTTAAATCCCCATCCTGCAGTTTTTATTCCTTCCTGCGCTGAAATCATAGAGTTTTACACAAAAGACGCCCATTGTGTCTGTGCTGACCATCAAACACCCATCTATACTAATGCCAGTTTTAGGACTTGGTCCAAAGTCATGCATGCTATTCCATATCAAGACCACATGCCATAGGAGCAGGATTAGGCTACTCGACCCATCAAGTCTGCTCCGCCATTCAATCGTGGCTGATATTTTTCTCATCCCCACTCTCCTGCCTTCTGTGCATAACCCAAGATCCCCTTATTAATCAAGAACCTATCTATCTCTGTCTTAAAGACACTCAGTGATTTGGCCTACACAGCCTTTTGCGGTAAAGGGTTCCACAGATTCACCACCGTCTGGCAGAAGAAATTCCTCCTTATCTCTACTTTTAAAGGATTGTCTCGTTGGTCTGAGATTGTGCCCTTTGGTTCTAGTTTTTCCTACAAGTGGAAACATCCTCTCCACATCCACTCTATCAAGTGCTCAGCTAAACGATTCTTAAATGTTGTGGGTGTTCCTGCCTCGAGCCCCCTTTCAGGTAGTGAGTTCCAGATTCCCACCAGCCTGTGGGTTAAAAAAACATTCCCTCAAATCCCCTAACCTAAATCTACATCCCCTGGATATTGATGTCTCTACTATGGGGACAAGCACTTCCCTATCTATGTCCCTCATAAATATTGTACACCTCGATTATGCCCCACTCAGCTTTCTCTCCTCTGGGGAAAACAACCCCAATTTAGTCAGACTCTCTTCATAACTGAAACATTCCAGTTCAGGCAACATACTAGTGAATCTCTGTACCCTTTCTGGTACAATCACATCTTCCTATAGTGTGGCAACCAGAACTGTACACAATATTCCAGCTGTGACCGAACAAGTGTTTCAAACAGATCGATCAGAACCTCCCTGCTCTTATATTATATGCTTTGGCAACTCGGGAATCACCTGGGGAAGGAGCAGTGCTCCGAAAGCTAGTGATTCGAAACAAACCTGTGGACTTTAACCTGGTGTTGTAAGACTTTTTACTGTGCCTCACCCAGTCCAACGTCCGCATCTCCTCATCTCTGCTAATGAAGCCAAGTGTCCCATCTGCCTTCTGAACCAGCTGATGTCCCTGTGCTGCTCCCTCTGACCCTCCACTACCCAGCGTCCTGCCCTTCATTGTTACGTCACAAAGATGCGTGCGCTCTGCTCCCCGCTGGAAAAAGATGGCGGCCGTTAATCTCGGCCTGTTCCCGGGGAAAGCACCAACGCTACAAACGCGGGAGCTGCAGGTTGTTATTGGGGGTTTGCGGCCTGCACCGGGTGTTAATGAACTGTCTTCTCACCCACACAATCGCAGGACCCCCCTCCCGCCGCTGCTACCGCTTCTTACCGGTTGCCGAGCGACAAACAGGCGTCTCGCCTTCACTATCATTCAGCCTGCGCATACTCGGAACACTGGAGGAATCGCGCATGCGTTCAGATCTCCAGCTGCATTCCCACCGCGGGGAAGGCTGGGTAAAATTCCCGCCATTAGAGCTCCCTGTTTGTTTATATTCGCTGCTCCTGAGGCTGCGCTAATGATCGTCTCAGCTTCCTGCAGCCGCGCATGCTCCGGAAAGAAGGCGGAGCTTTCGTGGAATCACCCATTCATAGAGAGAAACATCATGTGTCATTGAAAAATAAAATGTTATAAGTCATGGCCTCATTTTGTTTCATCCTCCAAGACCCTGAACTTTATCTGACAGTGTAATGTTAGCGAGTGTTGATCGATTGTCCTGGAAGCCAACAGGAAGAGAACTCAGAGGTCAGAGGATTAAGGGAGCAGCGAGTTCTGTAACAAATTACGGGGCAAGAACCTTGTTCCCAATTTATCTTTCGCCGTTTTATTTTCCATCTGGACCAAATCAGTTGTCCACCAATCTCCTGATTTGACAGCCTGTTTCTGACATTTTCTGTTCTTCTTCCTGGCTCTGAGCACAGTTGTAAAAGTCTTCAGTTCCATGTCGAAGAGCTGGGAAAGAGAGAGAAGCCGGGAAACATTTATTTTCAGTTACCGCACACTGTTAGTGAAGAGAGATGAGAAAGACCAAAGTGCACGTTCGTCTCTCTGTGTGACCGTGAAGAACTGTCCAGGCTGAAGCTCTGATCCTCCCCAGATTATCCTTTCTGTGCTCCAGATAGTTGATGCTGAACCATCAGGTAGGAAAGACACGAGGTTCAAAACCCTTATGGGGATTATCAACAGAAGCAAAGGCGAACTGTCAGAATGAAAATGATTCAGTCCTAGATGGAATTACAAAGAAAAACACGGCACAGGATCAAGCCCTTCGGCCGCCAAGCCTGTGCTGATCATGATACCCTAACTAAAAACTTTCTGCCCTGACTCTGTCCTCTATTTCCTCCCTATTCATGTACCCATCCAGAAGCCTCTTAAATGTTGTTAATGTGCCTGCTTCCACCAAATCCTCTGATAACACGTTCCAGGCACTCACCACTCTGCGTAAAAAGCTTAGCCCGCACATCTCCCTTAAACTTTCCCCTTCTCACCTGGAGCCTGCGCCCCATTTGTAATTGACACTGCACCCTGTTGTTGAAAATACAGAAAAATGTGTCATTTGAAACATGGAAGTCTGGCAATATCTGGTCTGAGAGAAACATGAGAGGATATAGGGAAAGATCCCACGAAGGGTTAATAGCAGCTACAAAGAGCAGGATTATAAAATGCAAATTCTTTCTCTCAAGCAGGTTCAGCAAACACACAGGATTCTTGTATTAAGTTTAAAAACAATGGTTCACACCTTCATTGAAATTAACTCTCTTAGTAAACAACTGGAAAGGAAAGGATTAGGTTAGGTTGAATTTGGTGTCACATAGTGTTACATAGAATTTACAGTGCAGAAGGAGGCCATTTGGCCCATCGAGTCTGCACCGGCTCCCGGAAAGAGCACCGCACCCAAGGTTAACACCTCTACCCTATCCCCATAACCCAGTAACCCCACCCAACACTAAGGGCAATTTATCATGTCCAATCCACCTAACTTGCACATCTTTGGACTGTGGGAGGAAACCAGAGCACCCAGAGAAAACCCACGCACACACGGGGAGAACGTGCAGACTCCGCACAGACAGTGTCAATTCTAGGTGTGAAATTCTACTAACATCAAGTAAATTGAAAGAACATTGGAGACTATCAGTCTATGAGAAACATAATTTAAAGTCAAAATCAAATGTAAAGTTATGAGCTGGGGACAATTGGAAAATTAAACTTTTGAAATGACAAGAATTAAAAGTAACACCTCTATTGAAACCAAAAAAGCATTTTGAACATCACAAAGGACAATTTAATCAGATCTGAGAGGTGAGGTCATGCCCAAAATGAATACTTAGTTGTATTAGAATGTTTAGATCAAAGATACTTTTTACAATCAAAGTGAAATAAGTTAATTTACAATAAGGTCATAAAAACTTAACTGTTAGAAAGAGAATATAAACCCAGAGACCAGAGCAGAAGCAGCATCACAACTCAGAGAGAGAAGGAACAAGAGAAGCAGATTCAGCTTTCACAGCTCGGTCATGGGAAAGATGAGACAAGCAGACGAGCGTAAACAGCTATACATCTAAGGAAGACTAGAATTTAACAGGAGTCAGAGTCAGCTGAGAGATAGCAAGCAGAGCCAGCTCTTATAGCTCAGTACATGGGATCGACAAGACACAGCAATGGAGCTAACCAGCGAATACATCTCATGAAGTCCAGACTTTAAAGAAGATTGATTGTGAAGGTGGGCCTGAAGGTCCCTTCAGCCAACCAGAAGGATCCAGAAGCAAGATGTTTTTACCTTTCTGTAAAGGAAGTGTTTGCAGCTTTTAAAAGAAAAAATATATATAATCAAATAACTTAATTGAACCTGAAATAGTGGTTATTCCTAAAGTCTACTTTACTTACTTAACAACGCAGGACCCAGGACATCGATGCTACTAAGTGGGAAGTAGATAAAATCTTCGGTGAAGGTATGGGTTATACCAGGGGATAACTTGAACATATAGTTTGACCTGAATAGCACCCACTGAAGCCTGCATCGGAGTCAGGGAGTGAGAATCTCTGTTCACCATTTAGAATGTCGGCCCTTTTTGGTATCGGGGGAATTCTAAGAATAATGGTGTGTTAACAACCTTTGGAAAAAACCTCCGCCTATCCATCCTGTCTATCCCTCTCATAATTTTGTAGGCCTCCATCAGGTCCCTCCTCAGCCTCCATCTTTCCAGTGAAAACAAACCTAGTTTATTCAACCTCTCCTCGAGATCAGGCAACATTCTGGTGAACCTGCTTTGCACTCGCTCCAAAGATTCCACGTTCTTCTGATAATATGGTGACCAGAACTGCACGCAATCCAAATGTGGGCTAACCAAGATTTTATATAGCTGCAACATGATTTCCCAACTCCTATACTCAATGCCCCAGCTGATGAAGGCAAGCATGCTGCATTATCAGCAGCAATGACAGCAGAATCGAATTCTTGCAGTCACTTGTGCATTGGCGGGTCAGTTAGTGAGTTGACAAACTGAATCTCTTCTCACACAGAGCAGGTGAACAGACTCTCACCAGTATGAATGTGTTTGGGTTCAGTCCTAGTCACTGATTGCCCTCTAGTACATGAAATGAAAATGAAAAGCGCTTATTGTCACGAGTAGGCTTCAATGAAGTTACTGTGAAAAGCCCCTAGTCGCCACATTCCGGCGCCTGTCCGGGGAGGCTGGTACGTGAAAACATTAACACATTGCCACATTAACAAGTGGTTATTCTGAGCTTGTGATCCTACAGAATGAGCTGCCAGCATTTCAACTTTTGGGCAGGGGGTGGAGACGGGAATCTGTATTCCTCGTCTGATTCTCACGTCCGGAACGATCTGCCCGGACTGCACGTGGAACAATACTTTTCACCGCACCTCGGTACCGGCGACAATAAATCCAAATCGATCCGTCAAAGGGCTGGCACGGGCATGAGGGGCCGACTGGCCTCCCGTCGCTGCCGTGACGCTCCGGCTCACCCAACAGCAGGTTGACCCACTTTGAGGCCTAACATCAATATTAAAGCAGCACAGTAAATCAGGCGGGGCGGGAAACCCGTCCCCAGCGGGAAACCCGCGTGACTGGGTTAAAATCGCGCCCCATTCCCCCCCACCCCCCACCCTTTGGCCGTGTATCCAGAATCATCCCCACCCCTTTTCCCTTTCCCTCTCTGTTTCCTCGAGTGTCGAATTTCCATCAAAAGTGCCTGTTTGTGCGGATGGGCTGTTCGACTGAGCGGGGCATCGCCGGCATGGAGGGCGCATGCGCAAGTACCGGCACCCGCCCGGGTCCGGTGGGAGAGGCGCATGCTCGGCGCGCGCTTGCCGGCACCACCCGGACCGGCGCATGCTCGGTGCGCGCGTTCGTGTGGAGGGTTGGTGGGGGACGCTCGCGTCCCTTTTAAAAGTCAACGGCTGGGCCCGGTGGCGTCGCAAGAAGGGGGCGGGTCCGGGCGATGTCACAATCGGCGGAGTCCCCTCCCTCAGTCCCGCGCCCTGGGACGCATGCGCGGACATGGCAGTGGCCCGAGGAAGGCGGCGCCGGTCGGCGAGGGGGAGGCGCTCCGTCGTCGCCGTTCAGAGATCAAAAAGGTAGAAAGGTTGTGAGACCCCGCCCACTCGTGAATTCCCTCCTCTTGTCACTGACTCGCAAAGCTCTTTGATTCCCCGTCACGGGACCATCTCTCCCATTTAAAGGGGAGGTTCCTCTGGCCCCCGCCGCCTTAAAGGGGAGGTTCGCCAACTGTCGGCCGTCTTGTTTTCCTTTTGGCCACAGCATTTATTCTCTCCCCCCCCCCCCCCCCCCCCCCCAAACACACCTACACAGTGAGGATATATATAAATATACAACAGGCAGGTCTGATTATAGAATTTACAGTGCAGGAGACCATTCGGCCCATCGAGTCTGCACCGGCTCTTGGAAAGAGCGCCCTACATAAGAACTAGGAGCAGAAGTAGACCATCCGGCCCTTCGAGCTCCGTCATTCTATAAGATCACGGCTGATCTTTTCCTGGTCTCAGAACCACTTACCCGCATTCTCGCCATATCCCGTAATTCCTTTATTTTTCAAAAAAAAATCTACCGCATCTTTACATATATTCAATGAATTAGCGGCTACTACTCCTTTCGGTAGGGAATTCCATACTTTAACCACCCTCTGAGTGAAGAAGTTCCTCCTTGATTCAGTCCTAAATCTGCTCCCCCTAATCTTGAGGCTATACCCTCTTGTCCTACTTTCACCTACCAGTGGAAACATCCTTTCTACTTCTATCTTATCCATTCCCTTCAAAATTTTATGTTTCTATTAGATCCCCCCTCAGCCTTCTGAATTCCAGTGAATATAATCCCAACCTACTCAACGTCTCCTCATACGATAACCCCCTCAGCTCCGGAATCAGCCTAGTGAACCTCCTCTGCACCCCCTCTAGTGCTAGCACATCCTTTCTCAAGTGTGGAGACCAAAACTGCACACAGTATTCCAGCTGTGGCCTCACCAAAGTTCGATACAACTCCAACATGGCCTCCCTGCTTTTGTAATCGATGTCTCGATTGATAAAGGCGAGTGTCCCATGTGCCTTTTTCACCAGCCTATTAACCTGCCCTCCTGCCTTCAGATATCTTTGGACAAACACGCCCGAGGTCACTTTGCTCCTCGGACGTTCCCAGTATCAGGCCATTCGTTGAACACTTCCCGGTCACATTACTCCTTCCAAAGTGCATCGCCTCGCACTTTTCAGGGTTAAATTCCATTATCTGCCCAGTTGACCATCCCGTCTCCATCCTCCTGCCACCCAAGACCCTCAACCTCACTGATAACCACGCGGCCAATCTTTGTGCCATCTGCAAACTTACTGACCCTACCCCCCCTCCCCCACCCGCCCCCAACATAGTCACCTATGCCGTTTATATAAATGACACAACAATAGGGGCCCCAGCACAGATCCCTGCGACTTGCGTGATGCCAGAGGAATGCTTTTCAATGGAGACAAGATCCCCACCAACATCAGGGACAATGCCACCTCTGTGCGCCGGAATTGAGGGCCTGCTGCAACTGGGTGGGGGCGGTGAGGCGGGAGGGGATTGTTGCGGAGGATTTCAGCTGGGGTTACGGCGATCGTGACAGCCCAGAGACAGCCCATCCGCTGTGCCGGCGTCTTCTACCCCACACGGGCCTCCTTTCACACCGCCCCCCCCACCCCGCCCACTCACACCGCCCCCCCACCCCCCACCCCCCCCCCCCCGCCCAATCAGCATATCCTTCTTCCCAGGTGGGTACATCGAATCACGGAATCCCGCAGCGCAGCCATTGGGCCCATCAGTCTGCACCCACCCTCTGAAAGAGCGCCTCCGTCTCGGCCCACTCCCCCCGCCCTATTCCCGTAACCCAACCTAATCTTTTGGACACTTAAGGGGGCAATTTATCACGGCCGATCCACCTAACATCAGGGGCTGGTTTAGCACAGTGGGCTAAACAGCTGGCTTGCAATACAGAACGAGACCAGCGGCGCGGGTTCAATTCCTGTACCAGCCTCCCCAAACAGGCTCTGGAATGTGGCGACTAGGGGCTTTTCACAGTAACTTCATTTGAAGCCGGCTTGTGACGATAAGCGATTATTATTATTAATCTGCACATCGTTGGACGGTGGGTGGAAACTGGAGCACCCGGGGGAAACCCACGCAGATACAGGGGGAGAACGTGCAGACTCCGCCACAGACAGTGACCTGCAACAGTAATGGAACCCGGGTCCCTGGCGCCGTGAGGCAGCGGTGCTGACCCCTGTGCCACTCATCCAGCTGCCCTTTCTGTGGCCACGAAATCGCCTGACACCCCCCCCCCCCACCCCCATTCACTGCAGAGGTTCCAGTGAGACCCTGCCACCTGCACCCCTGTTCAAAGGCCCCGGGGCCCTTGCCCCAGTAAACATTGGCCAGTTTCTCGCCCAGCCTCCATTTTGAAGTAATCGGAAGGGTAGGCCTCGTCTGGAGGAAGCCTGGATAGTAACAGACTTAGATCTCGGACGAGACATGGGGGAAGTGGGTTGAGGGGGGGGGGGGAGGGTGGGACACATGATGGATTAGCGAGGGTTGGGTGGAGATACCATCAGCAGCCACATAAAGTTGATTCGAGGGTGAACTGGCTGCGGGGAGGGAGGGCTCAGGAGCCACGGAGCCGTGTTCCCCGCCCAAATTGGGGGTGGGGAGAGATGCGAGACCCTGTCAACGGCGTATCCTGGCCATTACTTCAAAAGCAGCCGGGTCCCTCGCCGGCCCCTTCCCTCATTTAGGGAGCAGAAGTGCCCCTTAAAAAAATCGAGAAACAAACAAAAGGAAGTTGGGTAAACGCTTAAAGAAGAAGAGGAAAAAAAAAATCAGGCGTTCCGAGGAAAGAGTGGGCGGCGTGGGGCCACGCGGATCACCCGCCAAAAGAACTGGCACTGATTTGATGGGCCGAGTGGCCTACCTGTGCTGTACCGTTCTAAGATTTTGGTTTTATTTGTCGCTGGCAAGGTCTGTGTTCACTGTGCACCCGTAATCAGCGACTTGAGTGGCTTGCTGGGCCATTTGAGAGCGAACCTGGAGGGACATGTGGGCCAGACACGAGGAAGGACGGCAAGATATCTGCTTCCCCCCAAAGGGGACATCGGTGAACCAGGTGGGTTTAGAAAACCTTCTAGAACATAGAACATACAGGGCAGAAGGAGGCCATTCGGCCCATTGAGTCTGTACCAACCCACTTAAAGCCCTCACTTCCACCCTATCCCCGTAACCCAATAACCCCATCTAACCTTTTGGACACTGAGGGCAATTTAGCACGGCCAATCCACCTAACCTGCACATCTTTGGACTGTGGGAGGAAACTGGAGCACCCGGAGGATAACCACGCAGACACTGGGAGAACATGCAGACTCCGCACAGACAGTAACCCAGCGGGGAACCCAACCTGGGACCCTGGAGCTATGAAGCAACAGTGCTAACCCACTGTGCTACCGTGCCACCCTTTATTCAACGACAGTCGGCGACGGCTCCGTGGTCTTTTCATTCCGGATTGAACTCGAAGAACGTGCCTGGACTGGGGTGCGGGACTTCAAGCAGGGGGGGGCTCCCGTCCGCCATCCAGCGACACCACCACCAACCTCACCCCCTCCCCTCGTCGTGTCGTCGAACACCCGTGTCGCCGCTTGATCTTCTCCGGGGAGGACGCAGTTGCCTTCGGGGAGGTCACCGATCTGCGCATGCGCGAGACGCTCCTTGCTTGTAAGTTAGGCGAAGTCAGGGGGGCAGGGGGTGGAGACGGGAATCTGTATTCCTCGTCTGATTCTCACGTCCGGAACGATCTGCCCGGACTGCACGTGGAACGATACTTTTCACCGCACCTCGGTACCGCCGACAATAAATCCAAATCGATCCGTCAAAGGGCCGGCACGGGCGCGAGGGGCCAACTGGCCTCCCGTCGCCGCCGTGACGCTCCGGCTCACCCAGCAGCAGCAGATTGACCCACTTTGAGGCCTAACGTCAATATTATAGCAGCACAGTAAATCAGGCGGGGCGGGAAACCCGCCTGACTGGGTTAAAATCGCGCCCCATTCCCCCCCCCCCCCTTTAGCCGTGTATCCAGAATCATCACCCACCCCTTTTCCCTTTCCCTCTCTGTTTCCTCGAGTGTCGAATTCCTTCAAAAAGTGTCTGTTTGTGCAGATGGGCTGTTCGACTGAGCGGGGCATCGCCGGCATGGGGGCAGCATGCGCGAGTGCCGGCACCCGCCCGGGTCCGGTGGGGTAGGCGCATGCTCGGTGCGCGCTGGCCGGGACCGGCGTATGCTCGGTGCGCGCTGGCCGGCACCACTGGGTTCGGCGCATGCTCGGTGCGCGTGTTCGTGTGGGCGGTTGGTGGGGGACGCTCGCGTCCTTTTTAAAAGTCAACGGCTGGGCCCGGTGGCGTCGCAAGAAGGGGTCGGGTCCGGGCGATGTCACAATAGGCGGAGGCCCCGCCCTCAGCCGCGCCCTCTCGGACGCATGCGCGGACATGGCAGTGGACCGAGGAAGGCGGCGCTGGACGGCGAGGGGGAGGCGCTCCGTCGCCGCCGTTCAGAGATCAAAAAGGTAGAAAGGTTGTGGGGCTCCGCCCACTCGTGAATTCCCTCCTCTTGTCACTGACTCGCAAAGCTCTTTGATTCCCCGTCACGGGACCATCTCTCCCATTTAAAGGGGAGGTTCCTCTGGCCCCCGCCGCCTTAAAGGGGAGGTTCGCCAACTGTCGGCCGTCTTGTTTTCCTTTTGGCCACAGCATTTATTCTCTCCCCCCCCCCCCCCCCCCCCCAAACACACCTACACAGTGAGGATATCTATAAATATACACCAGGCAGGTCTGATTATAGAATTTACAGTGCTGGAGGCCATTCGGCCCATCGAGTCTGCACCGGCTCTTGGAAAGAGCTCCCTACATAAGAACTAGGAGCAGAAGTAGACCGTCCGGCCCTTCGAGCTCCGCCATTCTATAAGATCACGGCTGATCTTTTCCTGGTCTCAGAACCACTTACCCGCATTCTCGCCATATCCCGTAATTCCTTTATTTTTCAAAAAAACATCTACCGTATCTTTAAATATATTCAATGAAGTAGCGGCTACTACTCCTTTCGGTAGGGAATTCCATACTTTAACCACCCTCTGAGTGAAGAAGTTCCTCCTTGATTCAGTCCTAAATCTGCTCCCCCTAATCTTGAGGCTATGCCGTCTTGTCCTACTTTCACCGACCAGTGGAAACATCCTTTCTACTTCCATCTTATCCATTCCCTTCACAATTTTATATGTTTCTATTAGATCCCCCCTCAACCTTCTGAATTCCAGTGAATATAATCCCAACCTACTCAATGTCTCCTCATACGATAACCCCCTCAACTCCGGAATCAGCCTAGTGAACCTCCTCTGCACCCCCTCTAGTGCTAGCACATCCTTTCTCACGTGTGGAGACCAAAACTGCACACAGTACTCCAGGTGTGACCTCACCAGCACCTTGTATAACTGCAACATTACCTCTCTACTTTTAACCTCAATGTCCTTCGCAATGAAGGACAAAATTCCATTTGCTTTCCTAACTACTTGTTGCACCTGCAGACCAACCTTCTCTGACTCATGCACAAGTACACCCAGGTCCCTCTCCATAGCAGCTGCAACTTTTTACCATTTAAGTAATAATCCGTTCTATTGTTACTCCTACCAAAATGCATGACTTCACACTTATTGACATTATACTCCATCTGCCAGACCTTTGCCCACTCACTCAATGTGTCAATATTCCTCTGTAAGGTTTTACAGTGCTCAGTACACTTTGCTCTGCCACACACCTTCGTGTCATCTGCAAACGTGGATACCTTACACGTAGTTCCCAACTCCAAATCGTCTATACAAATTGTAAATAATTGTGGTCCCAACACCGATCCCTGAGGCACACCACTCGTCACTGATTGCCAGCCAGAATAGCACTAATTTATTCCCACTCTAGGTTTCCTGTTAGACAGCCAATCCTCTATCCATGCTAGTACTCTACCCTTAACACCATGCATCCTTAACTTATGCAGCAGCCTCTTGTGCGGTACCTTGTCAAAGGCCTTTTGGAAATCTAGCTTCACCACATCCACTGGGTCCCCTTTGTCTACCTTGCTCGAAATGTCTTCATAGAATTCCAAGAGATTTGTCAAGCATGACCTGCCCTTCAAGAATCCATGCTGCGTCCGTCCAATGGGACAATTTCTATCGAGGTGCCCTCCTATCTCTTGATAATAGACTCAAGCATCTAGCCCAGGACAGAGGTTAGCTAACCGGTCTATAATTCCCCATCTTTTGTCTACTTCCCTTTTTAAACAGTGGCATCACATTTGCTATTTTCCAATCCTCTGGACTGGCCCCAGTGTTCGCGAATTTTGGAAAATTACTGCCAGTGCATCTGCTATTACTCCAGCCATCTCTTCAGTACCCTGGGGATGCATTCCATCAGGGCCAGGAGACTTATCTATCCTGAGCTCCATTAGCTTGCCCAACACTTGCTCTTTCGTGATAGTAATGGTTTCCAGGTCCTCACCTACCTTCTTCTCTCGGTCAATTGCTGGCATGTCATTAGTGTCCTCCACTGTGAAGACCGATACAAAATATTTGTTCAATGCCTCCGCCATTTCATCATATCCCATAACTAAATGACCACTCTCAATCTCTAATGGACCAATGTTTACTTTAGCCACTCGTTTTAGTTTTATTTAATTATAAAAACTTTTGCTATCTATCCTTATATTCTGTGCCAGTTTTTTTCGTGTTCTATCTTACTTTTCTTTATGGCTTTTTTCGTGGATTTCTGCTGACCTTTAAAGTTTTCCCAATCTTCTAGTTTCCCGCTGATCTTGGCCACTTTGTAAGCCTTCTCTTTCAATTTGACAGCCTCATGTATCTCCTTAGACACTCATGGTAGATTACCTCTTCTTACAATTCTTCCTTCTCAGTGGAATATACTTTTGTTGAGCACTATGAAAGATTTCTTTGAAAGTACTCCACTGCTCCTCAACTGTCCGACCATAAAAATATTGTTTCCAGTCTACTTTAGCGAGGTCCGTCCTCATTCTATCGTAGTCCCCTCTGTTCAAGCATCGAAAACGCCTGGTATTGGATTCTATCAGGTCAACACTCTCCACCCTATCTCTACCCCTCATCATTTATAAACTTTGATGAAATCTCCCCTCGGGCCTCTTCTCTTCCAAAGAAAACATTCCCCGCAGCCTCTCCACCTTTCCCCACGGCTGAAACTCTCCTATTCCGGGGCACCTTCTTGGTAAATGTCCACCCCCTCCGGGCAGTCACAAGGGTCGAGCGCGTGGTGCTCACCGATACATGTCAAATTGAACGGCCGCACAACGATAGCTCATAGCTTCAAACTGAATCTTTGCAGAAAAGAATAATTCCCCCAGCTCCTGCCATAACGTTCGCTCACCCCATCTCTCATAACGGCCGCCGGCCTGGTCCCTGTCTCAGCTGATCTGCTGCTGAAGCCTTCATCTCTGCCTTCATTATCTAATAATGATCTAATGATCTTTATTAGTGTCACAAGTAGGCTCACATTAACACCGCAATGAAGTTACTGTGAAAAGCCCCTAGTCGCCACATTCCGGCGCCTGTTCGGGTACACAGAGGGAGAATTCAGAATGTCCAATTCACCTTAACAAGCACGTCTTTCGGGACTTGTGGGAGGAAACCGGGGCGCCCAGAGGGAACCCACGCAGACACCGGGGAGAAGGTGCAGACTCCGCACAGACAGTGACCCAAGCCGGGAATCGAACCTGGACCCTGGCGCTGTGCAGCAACTGTGCTACCGCTGTAGCTACCGTGCGATTAGTCCGGCTCATCCCACGTTCTAGCTCCTCCGTCCACTGGAGTTCCAAAGCCGACCCCACGTCGGGTTCCTTGATTGCCTCTCCCCCCCCCGCCCTCAGCGCTCGCTGGCGCACACTGGCTCCCGCTCAAGCGACGTCTCGATTTGAAAACTCTCCTCCTGGTTTTCAAATCCGTTGATGGCCTCGCCCCCTCCCCCGTATTTGTAATCTCCCCCCCCCCCCCCCCCTGAATCAACAGCCCCCTGAGGTCTCTGCGCTCCTCCAATTCTCACCTCTCGTGCCATTGGTGATCTTCCCACCATTGGCGGGCAGGCCTCAGCTGCCTGGTCCCCCCCCCCCCCCCCACCCCCCACAACACGGCCGGCAAAGCCCCTCGGGAGGTTTCATTACGTAAAGGCACCATCTAGATGCAAGTTGTTGTTGTACTTGCTTACACTCTCATTGCCAGCCCATTGGCTATTGAGCACCAATTAACGATGTCCAAGAGGTGAGGGAAAGGAAGTTCCTGGCTGTTCTCCCTGCCCATAAGCAGTGTATATCAGGGGCTTGGACAGAGGACTGTGCCCTCGGGGTCCAAGGCCACCCGCACCACTCCTCCCCTCCGCTGCACAGCGCGTTTGGACTGGCCCAGCCCCCTCCCCCCCTGGTAGGGGGTCACACAGCAGCAGCCCAGAGCAATAACACCCTGCCTTCTCCTGTCTCCCGTCACGACTAGGTCTGGAGCCGCCGCCGATTACTACGCCATCCTGGAATCAAATCGGACGCGCCGCTTTAGCTGATCAAGCAGGCTTTCCTCGACAAGCCCAGGAAGGTAGGCAAAACGCAGACGTGCCGAAACGGTGGCGTCGTGGTAATGTCGCGCGATTAGTAATCATAGAATTTACAGTGCAGGAGGAGGCCATTCGGCCCATCGAGTCGGCACCGACCCTTCGAAAGAGCACCCCACTTAAAATCCTCACTTCCACCCGTATCCCAGGAAACCCCTCCTAACCTTTTTGGGCACTATGGGGCAATTTAGCGCGGCCAATCCACCCAACCTGCACATCTTTGGACTTGGGAGGAAACCGGAGCGACCGGAGGAAACCCACGCACACACGGTAAAGAACATGCAGAGTCCACACAGACAGTAACCCAAGCCTGGGACCCTGGAGCTGTGAAGCAACTGCGCTAACCACTGTGCTACCGTGCTGCCCCCATGTAGGAAATGCGGCAGCCATTCTGTGCACAGCCAGCTCCCACAGACAGCATTGTGGCACCTTGTTTTTTTTTAATGATGTCGATTGAGGTTGAGGTAGTTGTGTAGTGGGAATGTCACTGGGCTAGCAATCCGGCGAGGCCCCTGGGTAAATGTTCCGGGCGGGGGGGGGGGGGGAACACGGGTTCAAATCCAACCCCGGCAGCTGGAATTATAAAGCTGAGCCTCCATTCTCGAATAAGGGGTCTCCATTTCAGACAGCGATGAGGAGGAATTTTGTCCGGCATCTCTGGAATTCTCGCCCCTGAGGGCGGTGGAGGCTGCGGGGTCGTTGAATATTTTCCAGGCTGATGCAGACAGGGTTTCGATCAACAGGGTCGATCAACATTCCGGCGCCTCAACGAGGATGTACTCCCTCACTGGCTGTAAAGCGTCTTGGGTCCGTCCTGAGGATGTGTGCGGCCGGCCCAGCCCAGACCTCCGTACGAAACATTGAATTGTGGAGCGATCTGTAACCCGAGTCATAGAACGGGTGAGAGGACAGAAGGAGGACGTTTGTCCTGTCGTGTGTGCGTACGTGTTCCGACTGAGCCTCCGTGTCACTCTCCCTGGCCTTCTCCACAAAGCCATGACCATTCTCCCTTTCCTCAAAATAAAGAACAATACTGTACAGGAACAGGCCCTTCGGCCCTCCAAGCCTGTACTGTCCATGGTAGCTGCCTGAACTAAAGCCGTCAAGAATAGGTTGATTCGATCTTAGTTTCAGCCCAGTTCGGCACAACATTGTGGGCCGAAGGGCCTGCACTGTGCTGGTACAGTTCTATGTCTGCACTAACTGAATCCGTAGCCTTCCGTTCCCCACCCTATTCATATATTTGCCTCGAAAACTAACTGCCCGTTTGAAAACAGTATGGAGGTCTAGTATATTTGGATATGAAGCTTTGTGGACTGGCCTGAAGAACACTGGTATTATATTTCTCAGCCTGCACAAACTAGACTGGCTCTGCGTTAACATATGCCGTTTATCAGCAAGTATTTGAACTCCCAGAAAGTCTGAAATTTAATGAATATTGCTTACATTAG
Organism: Scyliorhinus canicula; assembly: GCF_902713615.1. Lineage (NCBI taxonomy): Eukaryota > Metazoa > Chordata > Chondrichthyes > Carcharhiniformes > Scyliorhinidae > Scyliorhinus > Scyliorhinus canicula. The sequence goes on from NW_024055498.1 coordinate 639,251, forward strand.
GACGGTATGTTATATACATATATAGACGCAGTAATTTCCAGAGTTTAGTTCTGTCCTCCGATGTTCTCCCGCCGCGTATACCGAACTAAACCCTGATGGTTCCCACTGCCAAGCAGCTGGGAGTAGAGTCAGACACACAGCCAGCACATCGCGTCCAATCAACACTCCACTTTCCAAGGATGAAGATTTTTTATTTTAATGCAGGGGATGTGAGCTTTCGATTCCACGTTTTTTTATTTGTGGCGAGGTTCGAACCGAGGGCCCTCGGAACATCACCCTGGGCCTCTTCGTTACTCATCCTTCGGTTAAGTAAGACGTCCCCGAGGTGCTTGACAGGAGTTTTATCGAACACACAGAGCCACATGAGGAGATATCGAGACAGAGCCCACAGCCTCGATCAGGATGGTGGCAGGTTGACGTTATTCATGAAGGCCCCAAGGGCGGCACGGTGGCACAGTGGGTTACCCTCTGCAGCCTCACGGCGCCGAGGTCCCAGGTTCGATCCCGGCCCTGGGTCACTGTCCGTGTGGAGTTTGCACATTCTCCCCGTGTCTGCGTGGGTTTCGCCCCCACAACCCCAAAGATGTGCGGGTTAGGTGGATTGGCCATGCTAAATTGCCCGTAGTGTCTTAATAAAGTAAGGTTAAGGGGGGGGGGGGGTTATTGGGTTACGGGTATAGGGGTGGATACGTGGGTTTGAGTAGGGTGATCATGGCTCGGCACAACATCGAGGGCCGAAGGCCTGTTCTTGTGCTGTACTGTACTATGTTCTATGTGCAGAGTAGGTGGATTGGCCATGCTCAAGTGCCCCTTAATTGGTAAAAAAAAAATGAATTGGGTACTCTAAATTAAAAAAAAAAATTCATGAAGGCCCCAGTCTGAATCTTTGCCCTTCGCCTGAGGTGTGGTGATCTTCAGGTTAGCACTGCTGCCTCACGGCGCCAGTGATCCAGGTTCGATTCCGGCCTAGGGTGACTGTGTGGAGTTTGCACGTTCTCCCCCCCTCCCCCCGCGTCTGCGTGGGTTCCTCCGGGTGCTCCGGTTTCCTCCCACAGTCCAAAGGTTATTAGGGGCTGGTTTAGCACAGGGCTAAAGAGCTGGCTTTTAAAGCAGACCAAGGCAGGCCAGCATCACGGTTCAATTCCCGTACCAGCCTCCCCGAACAGGCGCCAGAATGTGGCAACTAGGGGCTTTTCACAGTAACTTCATTTGAAGCCGACTTGTGACAATAAACGATTTTCATTTCATTTTTCTTTTTTTTAATTATTCAATTATATTTTTCCAATTAAGGGGCAATTTAGTGTGACCAATTCACCTATCCTGCACATCTTTGGGTTGTGGGGGTGAGACCCACGCAGACACGGGAAGAATGTATAAACTTCACACGGACAGTGACCCAGGGCCGGGGTTCGAACCCAGGTCCTCAGCGCCGTAGGCAACAATGCTAACCACTGTGCCGACGTGCTGCCCTGCCCACAGTCCAAAGATGTGCAGGTTAGGTGGATTGGCCGTGCTGAATTGTCCCTTACTGTCCAAAGATGTGCAGGTTGGGTGGGGTTACAGGGATAGTGCTGGGGAGTGGACCTACGTAAGACGCTCTTTCAGAGGGTCGGTACAGACTCGATAGGCCGAATGGCCTCCAACAAAGAGGTTGGTTTTAATGAAGATCTGAGAGGAGGGGAGATAGAGGTTTACAGAGGGAAATCCAGAGCATGGGGCCCCAGGCCGCCCGTCCGCCCCCAGACAAGGTGAAGCGATGGGAATCGGGGACGGCCAAGGCCCCAGAATTGGACGGGTGTCTGATCCGGTGCCCATGTCGACGCCAGGCGACCTGTCCGCCTCGAATCTCAGTCATGCTTTATCTCACAGAGGTTACACCCCCCTGCCCCCCGGACACACCCCAGAGAGCAAAGGGCTGGATGAGGGACGCAGAGGTTGCGATTGTGAACCGGAATCTTCCACATTTGTAAATTGGAGCTGATTGCCTTTCAGGAAACTTGAAGAATTTCACAAGAGCTTCATGGACAACAAGGACCAGGTCATAACAAAGATCTACAATGAGACCAAGGAGCGAGCAAGGTAACTGACTCCCTATTGACCCCGCGTTATTTTGAACACCCATAGGATCCCTACAGTGCAGAAGGAGGCCATTCGGCCCATCGCGTTTGCACCGACCCTTTGAAAGAGCTCCCTAACTCGGCCCACTCCTGCCTAACCCGCACATTGTGGACGCTAAGGGGCAATTTTAGGGTGGCCAATCCACCTAAGCTGCACAAAGTTGGACTGTGGAAGGAAACCGGAGCACCCGGATGAAACCCACGCAGACACGGGGAGAATGTGCAGACTCCCACACAGACAGGAACTACCCCCCCCCCCCCCCCCCCCCCCCCCCCCCCCCGGCGCACGGAGACCGGGTTTTCCTGCAGTCCTGGACACTGCGACTCCCCCAGCGCTGGACCCTGCGACTCCCCCAGCGCTGGACACTGCGACTCCCCCAGCGCTGGACACTGCGACTCCCCCAGCGTTGGACACTGCGACTCCCTCAGTGCTGGACACTGCGACTCCCCCAGCGTTGGACACTGCGACTCCCCCAGCGTTGGACACTGCGACTCCCCCAGCGCTGGACACTGCGACTCCCCCAGCGCTGGATACTGCGACTCCCCCAGCGCTGGACACTGAGATTCCCCCAGCGCTGAAAACTGAGATTCCCCCAGCGCTGAAAACTGAGATTTCCCCAGTGCTGGACACTGCGACTCCCCCAGCGCTGAAAACTCAGATTCCCCCAGCATTGGACACTGCGATTCCCCTAGTGCTGGACACTGCGACTCTCCCAGTGCTGGACACTGTGACTCCCCCAGCGCTGGACACTGCCACTCACACAGTGCTGGACACTGCGACTCACCCAGCGCTGGACACTGCCACTCACCCAGTGCTGGTCACTGCGACTCCCCCAGTGCTGGACACTGCGACTCCCCCAGCGCTGGACACTGCGACTCCCCCAGCGCTGGACACTGCGACTCCCCCAGCGCTGGACACTGCGACTCCCCCAGTGCTGGACACTGCGACTCCCCCAGCGCTGAAAACTCAGATTCCCCCAGCATTGGACACTGCGATTCCCCCAGTGCTGGATACTGCGACATCCCCAGCATTGGACACTGTGACTCCCCCAGCGCTGGACACTGCGACTCCCCCAGTGCTGGACACTGCGACTCCCCCAGTGCTGGACACTGCGACTCCCCCAGTGCTGGACACTGCGACTCCCCCAGTGCTGGACACTGCGACTCCCCCAGTGCTGGACACTGCGACTCCCCCAGTGCTGGACACTGCGACTCCCCAGTGCTGGACACTGCGACTTACCCAGTGCTGGACACTGCGACTCCCCCAATGCTGGACACTGCGACTCACCCAATGCTGGACACTGCGACTCCCCCAGTGCTGGACACTGCGACTCTCCCAGTGCTGAAGACTGCGACTCCCCCAGTGCTGAAGACTGCGACTCCCCCAGTGCTGGACACTGCGACTCCCCCAGTGCTGAACACTGTGACTCCCACAGCTCTGGAAACTGCGACTCCCCCAGTGCTGGACACTGCGACACACCCAGTGCTGGAAACTGCGACATCCCCAGCATTGGACACTGCAACTCCCCCAGCGCTGAAAACTGAGATTCCCCCAGCATTGGACACTGCGACTCCCCCAGCGCTGAAAACTGAGTTTCCCCCAGCATTGGACACTGCGACTCCCTCAGCGCTGAAAACTGAGATTCCCCCAGCACTGGACACTGCGACTCCCCCAGTGCTGGACACTGCGATTCCTCCAGCGCTGGACACTGCGATTCCCCCAGTGCTGCACACAGCGATTCCCCCAGTGCTGGATACTGCGATTCCCCCAGTGCTGCACACTGCGACTCACCCAGTGCTGGACACTGCGAGTCCCCCAGTGCTGGACACTGCGAGTCCCCCAGTGCTGGACACTGCGAGTCCCCCAGTGCTGGACACTGCGAGTCCCCCAGTGCTGGACACTGCGACTCCCCCAGTGCTGGACACTGCGACTCTCCCAGTGCTGAAGACTGCGACTCCCCCAGTGCTGGACACTGTGACTCCCCCAGTGCTGGACACTGTGACTCCCCCAGTGCTGGACACTGCGACTCACCCAGTGCTGGACACTGCGACTCCCCCAATGCTGGACACTGCGACTCCCCCAGTGCTGAAGACTGTGACTCCCCCAGTGCTAGACACTGCGACTCCCCCAGTGCCGAACACTACGACTCCCCAGTGCCGGACACTGCGACTACCCCAGTGCTGAACACTGTGACTCCCACAGCTCTGGAAACTGCGACACACCCAGTGCTGGACATTGCGACTCCCCCAGCGCTGAAAACTGAGATTCCCCCAGCATTGGACACTGCGATTCCCCCAGCGCTGAAAACTGAGATTCCCCCAGCGCTGGACACTGCGATTCCCCCAGTGCTGGACACTGCGACTCTCCCAGTGCTGGACACTGTGACTCCTCCAGCGCTGGACACTGCCACTCACCCAGTGCTGGACAATGCGACTCCCCCAGTGCTGGACACTGCGACTCTCCCAGTGCTGGACACTGTGACTCCCCCAGTGCTGGACACTGCGACTCGCCCAGTGCTGGACACTGCGACTCCCCCAGTGCTGAAGACTGCGACTCCCCCAGTGCTGAATGACTGCGACTCCCCCAGTGCTGAACACTACGACTCCCCCAGTGCTGGACACTGCGACTCCCCCAGCGCTGGACACTGCGACTACCCCAGTGCTGAACACTGTGACTCCCACAGCTCTGGAAACTGAGATTCCCCCAGTGCTGGACTCTGAGATTCCCCCAGCACTGAAAACTGAGATTCCCCCAGCACTGAAAACTGAGATTCCCCCAGCGCTGGACACTGCGATTCCCCCAGTGCTGGACACTGCGACTCTCCCAGTGCTGGACACTGCGACTCTCCCAGTGCTGGACACTGTGACTCCCCCAGCGCTGGACACTGCCACTCACCCAGTGCTGGACACTGCCACTCCCCCAGCGCTGGACACTGCGACTCCCCCAGTGCTGGACACTGCAACTCCCCCAGTGCTGGACACTGCGACTCCCCCAGTGCTGGACACTGCGACTCCCCCAGTGCTGGACACTGCGACTCCCCCAGTGCTGGACACTGCGACTCCCCAGCGCTGGACACTGCGACTCCCCCAGCGCTGGACACTGAGATTCCCCCAGCGCTGAAAACTGAGATTCCCCCAGCATTGGACACTGCGATTCCCCCAGTGCTGGATACTGTGATTCCCCCAGCGCTGGACACTGCGACTCCCCCAGCGCTGGACACTGCGACTCCCCAGCGCTGGACACTGCGACTCCCCCAGCGCTGGACACTGCGACTCCCCCAGTGCTGGACACTGCGACTCCCCCCAGTGCTGGACACTGCGACTCCCCCAGTGCTGGACACTGCGACTCCCCCAGTGCTGGACACTGCGACTCCCCCAGTGCTGGACACTGCGACTCCCCCAGTGCTGGACACTGCGACTCCCCAGTGCTGGACACTGCGACTCCCCAGTGCTGGACACTGCGACTTACCCAGTGCTGGACACTGTGACTCCCCCAGTGCTGGACACTGTGACTTACCCAGTGCTGGACACTGCGACTCCCCCAGTGCTGGACACTGCGACTCCCCCAGTGCTGGACACTGCGACTCCACCAGCGCTAGACACTGCAACTCCCCCAGTGCTTGACACTGCGACTCCCCCAGTGCTGGACACTGCAACTTACCCAGTGCTGGACACTGCAACTTACCCAGTGCTGGACACTGCAACTTACCCAGTGCTGGACACTGCAACTTACCCAGTGCTGGACACTGCAAATTACCCAGTGCTGGACACTGCAACTTACCCAGTGCTGGACACTGCAACTTACCCAGTGCTGGACACTGCAACTTACCCAGTGCTGGACACTGCAACTTGCCCAGTGCTGGACACTGCAACTTACCCAGTGCTGGACACTGCAACTTACCCAGTGCTGGACACTGCAACTTACCCAGTGCTGGACACTGCAACTTACCCAGTGCTGGACACTGCAACTTACCCAGTGCTGGACACTGCAACTTACCCAGTGCTGGACACTGCAACTTACCCAGTGCTGGACACTGCAACTTACCCAGTGCTGGACACTGCAACTTACCCAGTGCTGGACACTGCAACTTACCCAGTGCTGGACACTGCAACTTACCCAGTGCTGGACACTGCAACTTACCCAGTGCTGGACACTGCAACTTACCCAGTGCTGGACACTGCGACTTACCCAGTGCTGGACACTGCGACTTACCCAGTGCTGGACACTGCGACTTACCCAGTGCTGGACACTGTGACTTACCCAGTGCTGGACACTGCGACTTACCCAGTGCTGGACACTGCAACTCCCCTGGTGCTGGACACTGCAACTCCCCTAGTGCTGGACACTGCAACTCCCCTAGTGCTGGACACTGCGACTCTCCCAGTGCTGGACACTGCGACTCCCCCAGTGCTCGACACTGCGACTCCCCCAGTGCTAGACACTGCGACTCCCCCAGTGCTGGACACTGCGACTCCCCAAGTGCCGGACACTGCGACTCCCCCAGTGCCGGACACTGCGACTCCCCCAGTGCCGGACACTGCGACTCCCCCAGTGCCGGACACTGCGACTCCCCCAGCGCTGGACACTGCGACTCCCCCAGTGCTGGACACTGCGACTCCCCCAGTGCTGGACACTGCGACTCCCCCAGTGCTGGACACTGCGACTCCCCCAGTGCTGGACACTGCGACTCCCCCAGTGCTGGACACTGCGACTCCCCCAGTGCTGGACACGCGACTCCCCCAGTGCTGGACACTGCGACTCCCCCAGTGCTGGACACTGCGACCTCCCCAGTGCTGGACACTGTGACTCCCCCAGTGCTGGACAACGCATCTGCCCCCCCAGTGCCGGACACTGCGACTCCCCCAGTGCCGGACACTGCGACTCCCCCAGTGCCGGACACTGCGACTCCCCCAGTGCCGGACACTGCGACTCCCCCAGTGCCGAACACTGCGACTCCCCCAGTGCCGAACACTGCGACTCCCCCAGTGCCGAACACTGCGACTCTCCCAGTGCCGAACACTGCGATTCCCCCAGTGCCGGACACTGCGACTCTCCCAGTGCCGAACACTGCAACTCCCCAGTGCTGGACACTGCGGCTCCCTCAGCGCCGGACACTGCGGCTCCCCCAGTGCCGGACACTGGGGGAGTCGCAGTGTCCAGCGCTGGGGGAGTCGCAGTGTCCAGCACTGGGAGAGTCGCAGTGTCCAGCACTGGAGGAGTCGCAGAGTATCCAGCACTGGAGGAGTCGCAGTGTCCGGCACTGGGGGAGTCGCAGTGTCCGGCACTGGGGGAGTCGCAGTGTCCGGCACTGGGGGAGTCGCAGTGTCCGGCACTGGGAGAGTCGCAGTGTCCGGCACTGGGGGAGTCGCAGTGTCCGGCACTGGGGGAGTCGCAGTGTCCGGCACTGGGGGAGTCGCAGTGTCCGGCACTGGGAGAGTCGCAGTGTCCGGCACTGGAGTAGTCGCAGTGTCCGGCACTGGAGTAGTCGCAGTGTCCAGCACTGGGGGAGTCGCAGTGTCCAGCGCTGGGGGAGTCGCAGTGTCCAGCACGGGGAGAGTCGCAGTGTCCAGCACCGGGGGAGTCGCAGTGTCCAGCACGGGGAGAGTCGCAGTGTCCAGCACCGGGGGAGTCGCAGTGTCCGGCACCGGGGGGGGTCGCAGTGTCCGGCACTGGGGGAGTCGCAGTGTCCAGCACTGGGGGAGTCGCAGTGTCCAGCACTGGGGGAGTCGCAGTGTCCAGCACTGGGGGAGTCGCAGTGTCCAGCACTGGGGGAAGTCACAGTGTCCGGCACTGGGGGAGTCGCAGTGTCCGGCACTGGGGGAGTCGCAGTGTCCGGCACTGGGGGAGTCGCAGTGTCCAGCACTGGGGGAGTCACAGTGTCCAGCACTGGGGGAGTCACAGTGTCCAGCACTGGGGGAGCCGCAGTGTCCAGCACTGGGGGAGTCGCAGTGTCCCGCACTGGGGGTGTCGCAGTGTCCCGCACTGGGGTAGGCGCAGTGTCCAGCACTGGAATAGCCGCAGTATCCAGCACTGTGTGTGTGTGTGTATTTCTGTGTGTGTGTGTATTTCTGCGTGTGTGTATTTCTGTGTGTGTGTATTTCTGTGTGTGTGTATTTCTGTGTGTGTGTGTGTATTTCTGTGTGTATGTGTATTTCTGTGTGCGTATTTCTGTGTGTGCGCGTATTTCTGTGTGTGTGTATATTTCTGTGTGTGTGTATTTCTGTATGTGTGTGTGTGTGTATTTCTGTGTGTGTGTGTGTGTGAATCTGTCCTGGGAGTGTTTGATGGGGTCAGTGTAGAAGGAGCTTCACTCTGTATCTAACCCCACTCAGTCCCTGTCCTGGGAGTGCTTGATGGGGACAGTGTAGAGGGAGCTTTACTCTGTATCTAACCCCGCGCTGTACCTGTCCTAGGAGTGTTTGATGGGGACAGTGTAGAAGGAGCTTTACTCTATATCTAACCCCGTGCTGTACCTGTCCTGGGAGTGTTTGATGGGGACAGTGTAGAAGGAGCTTTACTCTATATCTAACCCCGTGCTGTACCTGTCCTGGGAGTGTTTGATGAGGACATTGCAGAAGGAGCTTTACTCTGTATCTAACCCCGTGCTGTACCTGTCCTGGGAGTGTTTGATGAGGACAGTGTAGAAGGAGCTTTACTCTATATCTAACCCCGTGCTGTATCTATCCTGGGAGTGTTTGATGAGGACAGTGTAGAAGGAGCTTTACTCTGTATCTAACCCCGTGCTGTACCTGTCCTGGGAATGTTTGATGGGGACAGTGTAGAGCAGGGGTGGGCAAACTTTTCCGTGCAAGGGCCACATTCAGAAATTCACAATTTTAAAGGGCCACAGTAAAATAAGTAAAATAATTAATATTTAAAATAGCCAGAATAAAAGGTTTTTTCAGGGGGAAAAAGCAATTAATTTTTATTAATTAATATTTTAAAGTAGTAACTTTATACGAAACACATTTATTTGAAAAACAAAGTAACTCCGTTTAAAGAAAAAAAGCAATTAATTTTTATGAATTCATATTTTAAAGTAGATACTTCACATGAAACACATGTTGTGCCGAGCAATGATCACCCTACTCAAGTCAACGTATCCACCCTATACCAGTAACCCAACAGCTCCACCCCCCCCATTTTTTTTAATGAGTTGATCTTGGTGGGCCGCATAAAGACCTTTGGCGGGCCGTAGTTTGCCCACCCCTGGTGTAGAGGGAGCTTTACTCTGTATCTAACCCCATGTTGTACCTGTCCTGGGAGTGTTTGATGGGGACAGTGTAGAGGGAGCTTTACTCTGTATCTAACCCCATGCTGTACCTGTCCTGGGAGTGTTTGATGGGGACAGTGTAGAGGGAGCTTTACTCTGTATCTAACCCCACAAACACATAGACATACACACAGATACACATACACACATACACACACACATTCAAACACATTGACACACATGCACAAACACACAGACATACACATAAATATACACGCACATTCACACATACACACACATATACACAGATAGATATACACACACACATATATACACACACACATATACACACGCATACACACATCTACACCCACACACATACATATATTCACACGTGTACACCTACACACACACATACACATATATACACACATATACCCAGACACACAAAACTGCCTTCACAATCTCTCTTTTTCCACAGGGCAAATGGCTTGAAGAAACAGCAGGAAATCCTTCGGCAGAAGCACGCCGAGTTTGTGGAGAAATACAAACTGAAGAAAGGAGGAGGGGGCGAGGATTGACTGACAAAAAAAGACGGGGAGGGCGGCCGTGGACCGGCCGTTCGTTGTTCCCACCGCTGTCTGAGCGAGCGCAGTGACATCCTCTGTGGTTAAACTGGCTCCTGCACGACGGAGGAACAAAGTCTAAACCTTTGTTGTGTCCCGAGGAGGAGGGGGGGGGGGGGGGGGGGGGATTTATCGTCCAACGCTCGGTGGGTCCCCCCTCCCCTCCATTGGGGCTCTTTCAATATATTTAGTCGCTGTCGCAGTTTAAGACGACTGCTGTCTTCCTCGGTCACGTCCGCATTGGGTGTCACAGGTGGGGCCCGGATGAGGGGTTATGGGGGGCACTCGAATGGCTACCTGACAGCTGCCAGCTCATTTTTGGTTGGCCCCGCTTCTTATTCCGGACATGGCCAAAAACTGCATTTAAACGCCGGAGGGATTTATGCCCTGGGCGTGACAGGTCCATGGTGATCCAACACAACGGTCCTTCCAATCAGCCGAGGCCCCTCTCATCGGAGTGACTCCCGATTGACCACCGGTTCAGTGGCTGATTGGCGTGAGTCGGCAGGGCGAATTCGGCCGCCCCATTCGCGCAGGGGCTCTGCGGAATCGCACACCCGGATTCAGCCGCCGTTGGTTTCAGCAGCGTTGGGTCTGCAGATTGTTACTTGGCCCATGAAAATAAATTTCACTGGGGACAGAAATCCTCTCCTCGCCTTTCTCCCCCTGCCCACTCTGCAGCCGGCACGTCCCGTGAAACTTCATGGATTTGGGGGTGGGCGATCGGAGACCGTGGAATACCGCCCACCACCTCAGGGTGGCCCCTGGATCGGACGTCAGACACGTCTCTGTCACGTCAGCAAAGGTAAACATTGAAATGCGCCGCGTAGACAGCCCACGCGGGAGGCCATCAGCCCGTCTTCACCATGCCAGAGTTCATACCAATTAAGAAAGCCACTCGGCCCCTCGAGCCAGCTACGCCATTCAGTAAGATCATGGCTCAGCTGATTGGACCTCCACTTCACATTCCCGCCTCACCTCCCGATAGTTCACCCCCTCCCTTATCAAGAATCTATCAAGCCCGCTTCCGGTGTGCACCATGGAGTGAGTGTCACACAGAGGCAGCTCCTGCCCAAGGTGACAGAAAAGAGCTCTTTTTTAAGCAACACGGGTTGGAATTTCGATGAAAAGGCGTAGTGAATGTTGGAGGAGTACTTCCCCCAGGAATGGGATGTTCTTGGTTATCAGACCCTCAGAAACAGTGAAAGATTTGGCTGAAGCAGCACAGACAAAAGCCTCTGCAAGCAGCA